>NC_092334.1:51520000-51790000 GCF_046630445.1 Rutidosis leptorrhynchoides
AATAAAAAGGTTCAAATTATTGATGAAGAACGTCTAAAAATGACAAGAGTACAAGTTGCGGAACGCAAAGTACACGATATAAAATAGTACGAAAGGACGTCCGAAAATCCAGAACCGGGACCCGAGCCAAGAAGAAACGCCCGACGCAATGGACCAAAAATATCTAGTCTACTATGCACATAAATATAATATAATATATAAATAATTATTAAAATTATTTATATTTTATATATATTTAATAAATATGTCGACGAACAAGAAGACAAAAGATATGTGAGCTGTCCAGCGTGGCCATGCGAGTCGCATGGCAAATAGGCATAAACCCATGCGAGTCGCATGGCAGTAAAAATCTGGCCAAATGCCTATAAAAAGGCAGTTTATGCACGAACTCAAACACATCTTTTTCTTTTCCTTCTCTGTAAACATATAACATAAATAAATAATTTTAATTTTAATTATAATTTTAATAATTATGATTTAGTTTAGTATTGTAACAAATGATTTACGGGTTTTAAGTCAAGACTCTGCCCGTGTAATACTACGATATTAATACCCATTGTAAGTTATGTCTTTCCTTTTTAATTTAATGTCTCGTAGCTAAGTTATTATTATGCTTATTTAAAACGAAGTAATCATGATGTTGGGCTAATTACTAAAATTGGGTAATTGGGCTTTGTACCATAATTAAGGTTTGGGCAAAAGACCGACACTTGTGGAAATTGGACTATTGACTATTAATAGATGGGGGTATTGTCTAATTGAGTGACAACTCATTGGAGTCTGTCGAACCTATCTTCAAATTAATTATCCTAATAATTAATAATGATTATGGTTGTCCTATTTAGTGACGTTCATATGGAATCTATTATAATCATTTAATTAATTATTCGGGTTGGGTAATTGATTATTCAAACTGATCAAGTGGGTAAATTAATATTCATATCTAATCAAAACAGGGGTAGATTACATACAGTGATAACTGGTGTAATTGTTGACAGAAGTGATAACTGCGTCACAGTTTAAATCCTTAATTAGTTGGAATATTTGACTTCGGGTATAAGGGTAATTTGACGAGGACACTCGCACTTTATATTTATGACCGATGGACTATTATGGACAAAAACCAGATAGACGTATCAAATAAACCAGGACAAAGGACAATTAACCCATGGTAATAAATTAAAATCAACACGTCAAACATCATGATTACGGAAGTTTAAATAAGTATAATTCTTTTATTGTATTTCTCATCGTATCTTTATTTACTGTCATTTTATTACTCGCAATTTTATTTACTGTCATTTTATTTATTGTCATTATTTTACGCACTTTAATTATCGTCATTTATCTTTGCGCTTAAAATATAGAATCGACAAACCGGTCATTAAACGGTAAAACCCCCCTTTTATAATAATATTACTACTTATATAATTATATATATTTTGTATAAATATAGTTGTTAAAAATATAGTAAGTATCACCAGCTCCCTGTGGAACGAACCGGACTTACTAAAAACTACACTACTCTACGATTAGGTACACTGCCTATAGTGTTGTAGCAAGGTTTAGGTATATCCCATCCGTAAATTAATAAAACTTGTGTCATATTTTGTAGTATTTTGTATTAAAAATAATACTATTTCGTACCCTCACGCTACATCATCAAGATCTATCTATCACACCCCCAAAATGGACCACGGGTATTTGTGACCAATCATATCATAGCACAGTTGTATAAGCGAGAACGACTCTAAATGAGACGTTTTATTTATTAAATAAACAGCGAAAACATTATTCAAAGTTTTACATCATAAGAGTACAGTAAATGGAAAATGTCTTAAACAAAATGATAAATATGAATGATGGACTCCATGCAAGCAGCAAAGCATACATCAATCATCAAGTAGCAAGTAGCAGCTAGCTCAATCATCACCTGAGACAAAACACGCTTAAAGTGTCAACCAAAAAGGTTGAGTGAAATTCATAGGTTTATAAATAATATCCAAAGTTTTAGACCACAAGATTTAGTTTAAAGTTGATCAATATAGATATATCAATCTAAAAGTGTTGCTGCAGTTTGTAATATCGCTACTAAACAATTTACCCTATGACACCTTGTACTGTCAGTGTCGTGGAATCATTATTATGTAACCAAAGACCAACGGTCGAATGGTTAGAGACGTTACTCTCAATAGGCCTTCTCACAATAATTAAGTTTGCATTTAAACGTAGCAATTGACGATATTACAGTAGCGATTTAGCATGAATCAAAGCATGACAGCATAGTTAACAATTTAGTACTTGTGTCTAAGCGTAAAACAGTTATAAAGCAAGCATGTGTCTCACCCCAAAAGTTATAAAATAGTTATGAAACAGTAAAAAGTGGGGCTATGAAGTTCACCTTAGTAGCACACGAAAGAATTGAACGGAAGGACGTGACCGAGATCTCAACCTAGAGATAGAATGTATGATCAGACATTGCCTAACAGACAATAGTATATAGTACTATATTGATAGTAATGGTTCACTAAAGAATTTTCATTTTCGGAAGGTTACTATTTATGGAAAGTTTCCACTTATAGTAATTTTCCAATTTTAGAAAGTTCGGGTTAATCTTTAGCAAGATGTTGTACAACTCTACTCAAACTTCGTTGCTATCAAATAAGTCAGGAATGACCAGATGTAACCGGGGGCCCAGGATTCTTGACCAGAATCTAATTCATGGCATTCGAGATCCACAAGCTTACCCATAAATGGCAACCTAGACATCATTCACTTACGACCGTGAGTAGCGATGAAGTTCACATGAATTATACATTATCTTTGATTAACCTTCACTTTAGGTGTATACACACAACGAATTATTAATATACTTAATAATTATATATGTGATAATATAACCTAAGTATTATTTAATATTTAGTTATTATACCTTAGTATGTCTTATATATATTAAATATAATTACCTTTAAATAAATACCTAAATTAATTCAAAAATAATAGTGTTTTATTAATTGAATATTATTCAAAAATGTCTAAATAATAAATTAAATATCTAAAAATTACATACATAATTTTTATAGTCTTAGTTAATCATATAGATTAGTAAAAAAATTTAAGAAAATGTTTTTATTATATTTTTGTATTTATTTTTGTTTTTACCCTTAATGTATTCACAAAAAAATTTTAATTCTACATAATTACTAAATAAACCCAAATAATTATTTTTATAATTTTTATAAGTTTCTATCAGACTAATAACCTGTAGAAAAATATTAAAAAAATATTTTTTATTTATTTATATTTATTCTTAATTTACCTTCTAATTACATAATAATAGAATTTAATTATATAATAAATACCAATTCGACCCAAGTAATTATTTTTATAATTTTTTCAGATCTATATAAGTTTTAAAAACTCAGAAAAAAATTATATATATTTTATTTTTGGTTAAAAGTATTTATTACGAATTTTACATTGTTTTTATGTTTAAACACTACATAATTCGTATTTAATTATAAATAATATTCAATAAATTATCAAAATTATTTTTATGCATCATAACACTTATAATACTAATTATAACATATAAACATAATTAATTTCAAATTTTACAAAGAATATACAATAAATATAAATATAAATGACAATATTGAAGAAAAATTAATAAAAATAGAAAGTACCTCAAATTTTCTTCAAGGTTTTGAGAGAATAACTTAAGTTTTTGTGTTTGGCAAGAAAAAATGAATGAGGAGCCATGTATTTATAGGTAAAAAATGGTTGGTGAAAAGAAAAAAAAATAATAAAATAAAGGTGCCAATTTTGACAAAATAATAAAAACATGTTAAAAATGTTTTTAATAAGTTTTTGTTTTTGAAAATATTTAGTCAAAATTCATGGGCTCATTATTTAATTTATAAAAAAAATCTTATTTCTTTTTATTTTTATTTTTTTTATAAGCTAAAAATATATATATAATGATTAAAATAACTTATCATTTAATTAATAATTATGTTACATATAGTTTTAAATATAATACGCATTAATATTAACTAAAGTTATTTTATATAATTAGTGTAAACTTTAGTTAACAGAACGTGTCGACTAAAAATAAATATTTGATCAACGTCGAATTTAATTATATATTACGTATGGATAACAACCCTATAGGAAAATTAGTCAATTCAAGTATGAAAATGTGAGGGTTGTTATAGTACCTCCCCGTTAAAGAAAACTTCGTCCCGAAGTTTCAAGTAGACTTCTCGGATGCATCGGCGGTTGAGAAGAGGTGGGGATATTTCCGTTTCATTTGGTCTTCACGTTCCCAGGTATACTCGGGGCCACGTCGTGAATTCCAACAGATCTTAACAATGGGAATGTTGCTTTGTTTCAAGCGTTTAATCTCACGATCCATAACTTCAATAGGTTCTTCGATGAAGTGCATTTTATCATCAATGCGGAGATCATCCAAAGGAATAACAAGTGGGTCATCAGCAAGACACTTTTTCAGGTTCGAGATGTGAAATACGTCGTGTACTCTAATAAGCTCAGCAGGTAGTTCTAATCGATACGCCACGGGACCAATTCTCTCAGTAATCTTGAAAGGTCCAACAAAACGCGGACTTAGTTTGCTTCGTTTACCAAAACGAATGACGCCTTTCCAAGGGGATACTTTCAACATGACTTTATCACCAACTTGGAATTCCAAATCCTTTCGACGTTTATCAGCATAGCTCTTCTGTCGGCTGCGGGAAGTTTCCAATCGTTTCTTAATCTGTACGATCTTTTCGGTAGTTTCATGTATGATTTCAGGACCAGTCAATTGTCTGACCTCTAGTTCATCCCAACAAAGGGGTGATCTACATTTTCGTCCGTATAAGGCTTCAAAAGGTGCAACCTTAATACTTGAGTAGTAACTGTTGTTGTAAGAAAATTCAGCCAAGGGCAGATGTCTGTCCCAACCTTTGCCGAAGTCGATAACACAAGCACGAAGCATATCTTCAAATGTTTGAATGGTTCGTTCAGTTTGGCCATCAGTTTACGGATGATAAGCGGTACTCATGTCGAGTTTAGTTCCAAGAGCAGATTGTAAAGTTTTCCAGAATCTAGAAGTGAATCGACTATCGCGATCAGAAATGATAGAAATAGGGACTCCATATCGTGAGACAATCTCTTTGATGTAAAGGTGTGACAATTTCTCCATCTTATCAGTTTCCTTTATCGGTAAAAAGTGTGCAGATTTAGTAAAGCGATCCACTATGACCCAAATAGTATCATTGCCACTAGAAGTCTTGGGCAATTTAGTAATAAAGTCCATAGTGATACATTCCCACTTCCATTGCGGAATATCTGGCTGTTGAAGTAAACCAGACGGCTTTTGATGCTCGGCCTTAACTTTCAAACAAGTAAGACACTTGCTCACATACTCAGCAATATCAGATTTCAGATTAGGCCACCAATAAAACTCTTTCACATCATGATACATTTTACTAGAGCCTGGGTGAATAGAATACCTAGTCTTATGTGCTTCATCCAAGACTAGTTCTCGAAGATTTCCAAAGGTTGGGACCCAGATTCGGTTATTAAAATACCGTGTTCCATTTCCCTTGAGTTCAAGTTGCTTTTCAAGACCTTTTAGTCCCTCGAGTTGAACATTTTCTTCCTTCAATGCTTCAAGTTGTGCTTCACGGATTCGAGTTGTAAGATTAGTCTGAATAACCATGTTCAAAGCTCGGACTCGAATAGGTTTATTACGCTCCTTTCGACTGAGAGCATCGGCAACAACATTTCCCTTACCGTAATGGTACTTAATCTCACAATCATAGTCGTTTAGTAGTTCAACCCATCGTCGTTGCCTCATGTTTAGTTGTTTCTGATCGAAGATATGTTGAAGACTTTTATGATCGGTAAACACCGTGAATTTAATTCCGTAAAGGTAATGTCTCCATATCTTCAAAGCGAATACCACAGCTCCTAACTCCAGGTCATGTGTGGTATATACACAACCGAAACCTTGATTCGAGGCATCACAATAAACTATGAAATCCTCGTCTCCTTCAGGTAAAGATAGAATCGGGGCTGTGGTCAATTTCTCCTTTAAAATCTTAAACGCATATTCTTGTTCTTCAGACCATTCAAACTTCTTCCCCTTATGAGTTAACTTAGTAAGAGGTTTCGCCATTACCAAATTTTGAGCCATCAATATCACACCATCGACGGTCTCTTTACCAGCAGCTATCACATTACCCTGAATCTCATCAGGCAGACCTTCAACATAACGTTCAATCTTCTTATGTTCCGTAGGTACCATGTCAGGGCACAATGTAACCAACTCTAAGAAACGGTTGGTATAAGCCTCAATGTCAGTACCCTTTACCTTGAGTTCCCAGAACTCACTTTCCATTTTCTGGACCTGATTTCTTGGACAATACTTGTCCGTCATCATTCTTTTTAGGACAGTCCATGGGATGGCATTTGCAGCATCAAGTCCCACAGTTTGAGAGTATGCGGTCCACCAAGTCAATGCACCGCCAGATAAAGATCCTGTAGCAAACTTAACGCGATCAACATCGGCACAATTGCACATCCTGAAAATAGACTCAAGTTTTTCGAACCACCGGGTTAGTTCAACCGGTCCCTCAGTTCCTTTATAGCTTGGAGGTTTGCAATTAGAGAAATCCTTGTATGAACAAGTTTTGGGGAGATTCAGTTGACCGTTGTTGCCATTGCTGTGGTTGCCCTGGGCGGCAGCTAAAAGTATCTGAAATTGCTCGGCAGAGAGAGTGATGTTGGAAATAGTGTTGTTGTCATTTGTTTGCGCACCACTAGTCATTTTCTTCAATACATAAATAAAGTATTAATTGAAGAGTTATGGTGCTATAAATATAAGTTTGCAATTATGATTCATAATAATCACACAACACACACATATAGATATGGTGAGATAAGACAAAATTTTTAAAAACAAACACTTGACTTTTATTAATAACGAATGGATAAAGTATCCTTATTACACAGAAAACGATGAGTAGGCAAAGCCTTTTATATGAAAAACACTTGACTTTTTTTTTAATAACTAAGTTAGTTGTGTTTAAGTCTCTTGGAGGAACTAGGGGTTTCAACAATAGGTGTCTCAGGTTCCTTCCTCTTCTGAGAGGGAGCTAAGACAAAAGTGGGCTCAGACTCCTTCTCGGGTTCTGATTCTTCTTCTTCAATGATTTCCTCTATGATTTCTTCTCCATCATCTTCCCCATCATAGTCAGCATCAATTTGGGATTCTCCAGCAGGTGGTGAATATGGTGGAGTAGCGGGCATATAGACTGGTGGTGCAGGTGGTGTAGTCGGAACATAAACTGGTGATGCAAGTGGAGTAGCAGGTGCGTAAGTTGGTGAGTTGCCTGATCCTTCAGTTCAGAATCAGAGATGATGATCGGATTACGTTTGACTGATCCTTCAGTTTCGGAGTCAGAGATGATGATCAGATTATGGTTAGACATCCTAAAAGAAAGAAGGAAAGAGAACTAGAATGATTCTAAGGATGACATAAAAGCACGAGGTAAGATATAAGGGAAAAGCACTTAAAACTAAGGCAGGAAAGGTTATAGTCCTAAAGATTGCTAAGGTACCCTAACTAGAAAATAAGGCACACATAAAATGCAATCCTGGTTCTCTATAACAAACATGCTCTGATACCAATTTGTCACACCCCCAAAATGGACCAGGGGTAATTGTGACCAATCATATCATAACACAGTTGTATAAGCGAGAACGACTCTAAATGAGACGTTTTATTTATTAAATAAATAGCGAAAGCATTATTCAAAGTTTTACATCATAAGAGTACAGTAAATGGAAAATGTCTTAAACAAAATGATAAATATGAATGATGGACTCCATGCAAGCAGCAAAGCATACATCAATCATCAAGTAGCAAGTAGCAGCTAGCTCAATCATCACCTGAGATAAAACACGCTTAAAGTGTCAACCAAAAAGGTTGAGTGAAATTCATAGGTTTATAAATAATATCCAAAGTTTTAGACCACAAGATTTAGTTTAAAGTTAATCAATATAGATATATCAATCTAAAAATGTTGCTGCAGTTTGTAATATCGCTACTAAATAATTAACCCTATGACACCTTGTACTATCAGTGTCGTGGAATCATTATTATGGAACCAAAGACCAACGGTCGAATGGTTAGAGACGTTACTCTCAATAGGCCTACTCACAATAATTAAGTTTGCATTTAAACGTATCAATTGATGATATTACAGTAGGGATTTAGCATGAATCAAAGCATGACAGCATAGTTAACAATTAAGTACTTGTGTCTAAGCGTAAAACAGTTATAAAGCAAGCATGTGTCTCACCCCAAAAGTTATAAAACAGTTATGAAACAGTAAAAAGTGGGGCTATGAAGTTCACCTTAGTAGCACACGAAAGAATTGAACGGAAGGACGTGACCGAGATCTCAACCTAGAGATAGAACGTATGATCAGACATTGCCTAACAGACAATAGTATATAGTACTATATTGATAGTAATGGTTCACTAAAGAATTTCCATTTTCGGAAGGTTACTATTTATGGAAAGTTTCCACTTATAGTAATTTTCCAATTTTAGAAAGTTCGGGTTAATCTTTAGCAAGATGTTGTACAACTCTACTCAAACTTCGTTGCTATCAAATAAGTCAGGAATGACCAGATGTAACCGGGGGCCCAGGATTCTTGACCAGAATCTAAGTCATGGCATTCGAGATCCACAAGCTTACACATAAATGGCAACCTAGACATCATTCACTTACGACCGTGAGTAGCGATGAAGTTCACATGAATTATACATTATCTTTGATTAACCTTCACTTTAGGTGTATACACACAACGAATTATTAATGTACTTAATAATTATATATGTGATAATATAACCTAAGTATTATTTAATATTTAGTTATTATACCTTAGTATGTCTTATATATATTAAATATAATTACCTTTAAATAAATACCTAAATTACTTCAAAAATAATAGTGTTTTATTAATCGAACATTATTCAAAAATATCTAAATAATAAATTAAATATCTAAAAATTACATACATAATTTTTATAGTCTTAGTTAATCATATAGATTAGTAGAAAAATTTAAGAAAACGTTTTTATTATATTTTTGTATTTATTTTTGTTTTTACCCTTAATGTATTCACAAAAAAATTTTAATTCTACATAATTACTAAATAAACCCAAATAATTATTTTTATAATTTTTATAAGTTTCTATCAGTCTAATAACCTGTAGAAAAATATTAAAAAAAAATATTTTTTATTATTTTATATTTATTCTTAATTTACCTTCGAATTACATAATAATAGAGTTTAATTATATAATAAATACCAATTCGACCCAAGTAATTATTTTTATAATTTTTTCAGATCTATATAAGTTTTAAAAACTTAGAAAAAAATTATATATATTTTATTTTTAGTTAAAAGTATTTATTACGAATTTTACATTGTTTTTATGTTTAAACACTACATAATTCGTATTTAATTATAAATAATATTCCATAAATTATCAAAATTATTTTTATGCATCATAACACTTATAATACTAATTATAACATATAAAAATAATTAATTTCGAATTTTACAAAGAATATACAATAAATATAAATATAAATGATAATATTGAAGAAAAATTAATAAAAATAGAAAGTACCTCAAATTTTCTTCAAGGTTTTGAGAGAATAACTTAAGTTTTTGTGTTTGGCAAGAAAAAATGAATGAGGAGCCATGTATTTATAGGTAAAAAATGGTTGGTGAAAAAAAAATAATAAAATAAAGGTGCCAATTTTGACAAAATAATAAAAACATGTTAAAAATGTTTTTAATAAGTTTTTATTTTTGAAAATATTTAGTCAAAATATATGGGCTCATTATTTAATTTATTAAAAAAATCTTATTTCTTTTTATTTTTATTTTTTTTATAAGCTAAAAATATATATAATGATTAAAATAACTTATCATTTAATTAATAATTATGTTACATATAGTTTTAAATATAATACGCATTAATATTAACTAAAGTTATTTTATATAATTAGTGTAAACTTTAGTTAACAGAACGTGTCGACTAAAAATAAATATTTGATCAACGTCGAATTTAATTATATATTACGTATGGATAACAACCCTATAGGCAAATTAGTCAATTCAAGTATGAAAATGTGAGGGTTGTTATAGTACCTCCCCGTTAAAGAAAACTTCGTCCCGAAGTTTCAAGTAGACTTCTCGGATGCATCGGCGATTGAGAAGAGGTGGGGATATTTTCGTTTCATTTGGTCTTCACGTTCCCAGGTATACTCGGGGCCACGTCGTGAATTCCAACGGATCTTAACAATGGGAATGTTGCTTTGTTTCAAGCGTTTAATCTCACGATCCATAACTTCAATAGGTTCTTCGATGAAGTGCATTTTATCATCAATGCGGAGATCATCCAAAGGAATAACAAGTGGGTCATCAGCAAGACACTTTTTCAGGTTCGAGATGTGAAATACGTCGTGTACTCTAATAAGCTCAGCAAGTAGTTCTAATCGATACGCCACGGGACCAATTCTCTCAGTAATCTTGAAAGGTCCAACAAAACGCGGACTTAGTTTGCTTCGTTTACCAAAACGAATGACGCCTTTCCAAGGGGATACTTTCAACATGACTTTATCACCAACTTGGAATTCCAAATCCTTTCGACGTTTATCAGCATAGCTCTTCTGTCGGCTACGGGAAGTTTCCAATCGTTTCTTAATCTGTACGATCTTTTCGGTAGTTTCATGTATGATTTCAGGACCAGTCAATTGTCTGTCCTCTAGTTCATCCCAACATAGGGGTGATCTACATTTTCGTCCGTATAAGGCTTCAAAAGGTGCAACCTTAATACTTGAGTAGTAACTGTTGTTGTAAGAAAATTCAGCCAAGGGCAGATGTCTGTCCCAACCTTTGCCGAAGTCGATAACACAAGCACGAAGCATATCTTCAAATGTTTGAATGTTTCGTTCAGTTTGGCCATCAGTTTACGGATGATAAGCGGTACTCATGTCGAGTTTAGTTCCAAGAGCAGATTGTAAAGTTTTCCAGAATCTAGAAGTGAATCGACTATCGCGATCAGAAATGATAGAAATAGGGACTCCATATCGTGAGACAATCTCTTTGATGTAAAGGTGTGACAATTTCTCCATCTTATCAGTTTCCTTTATCGGTAAAAAGTGTGCAGATTTAGTAAAGCGATCCACTATGACCCAAATAGTATCATTGCCACTAGAAGTCTTGGGCAATTTAGTAATAAAGTCCATAGTGATACATTCCCACTTCCATTGCGGAATATCTGGCTGTTGAAGTAAACCAGACGGCTTTTGATGCTCAGCCTTAACTTTCAAACAAGTAAGACACTTGCTCACATACTCAGCAATATCAGATTTCAGATTAGGCCACCAATAAAACTCTTTCACATCATGATACATTTTACTAGAGCCTGGCTGAATAGAATACCTAGTCTTATGTGCTTCATCCAAGACTAGTTCTCGAAGATTTCCAAAGGTTGGGACCCAGATTCGGTTATTAAAATACCGTGTTCCATTTCCCTTGAGTTCAAGTTGCTTTTCAAGACCTTTTAGTCCCTCGAGTTGAACATTTTCTTCCTTCAATGCTTCAAGTTGTGCTTCACGGATTCGAGTTGTAAGATTAGTCTGAATAACCATGTTCAAAGCTCGGACTCGAATAGGTTTATTACGCTCCTTTCGACTGAGAGCATCGGCAACAACATTTCCCTTACCGTAATGGTACTTAATCTCACAATCATAGTCGTTTAGTAGTTCAACCCATCGTCGTTGCCTCATGTTTAGTTGTTTCTGATCGAAGATATGTTGAAGACTTTTATGATCGGTAAACACCGTGAATTTAATTCCGTAAAGGTAATGTCTCCATATCTTCAAAGCGAATACCACAGCTCCTAACTCCAGGTCATGTGTGGTATATACACAACCGAAACCTTGATTCGAGGCATCACAATAAACTATGAAATCCTCGTCTCCTTCAGGTAAAGATAGAATCGGGGCTGTGGTCAATTTCTCCTTTAAAATCTTAAACGCATATTCTTGTTCTTCAGACCATTCAAACTTCTTCCCCTTATGAGTTAACTTAGTAAGAGGTTTCGCCATTACCAAATTTTGAGCCATCAATATCACACCATCGACGGTCTCTTTACCAGCAGCTATCACATTACCCTGAATCTCATCAGGCAGACCTTCAACATAACGTTCAATCTTCTTATGTTCCGTAGGTACCATGTCAGGGCACAATGTAACCAACTCTAAGAAACGGTTGGTATAAGCCTCAATGTCAGTACCCTTTACCTTGAGTTCCCAGAACTCACTTTCCATTTTCTGGACCTGATTTCTTGGACAATACTTGTCCGTCATCATTCTTTTTAGGACAGTCCATGGGATGGCATTTGCAGCATCAAGTCCCACAGTTTGAGAGTATGCGGTCCACCAAGTCAATGCACCGCCAGATAAAGATCCTGTAGCAAACTTAACGCGATCAACATCGGCACAATTGCACATCCTGAAAATAGACTCAAGTTTTTCGAACCACCGGGTTAGTTCAACCGGTCCCTCAGTTCCTTTATAGCTTGGAGGTTTGCAATTTGAGAAATCCTTGTATGAACAAGTTTTGGGGAGATTCTGTTGACCGTTGTTGCCATTGCTGTGGTTGCCCTGGGCGGCAGCTAAAAGTATCTGAAATTGCTCGGCAGAGAGAGTGATGTTGGAAATAGTGTTGTTGTCATTTGTTTGCGCACCACTAGTCATTTTCTTCAATACATAAATAAAGTATTAATTGAAGAGTGATGGTGCTATAAATATAAGTTTGCAATTATGATTCATAATAATCACACAACACACACATATAGATATGGTGAGATAAGACAAAATTTTTAAAAACAAACACTTGGCTTTTATTAATAACGAATGGATAAAGTATCCTTATTACACAGAAAACGATGAGTAGGCAAAGCCTTTTATATGAAAAACACTTGACTTTTTTTTTTTAATAACTAAGTTAGTTGTGTTTAAGTCTCTTGGAGGAACTAGGGGTTTCAACAATAGGTATCTCAGGTTCCTTCCTCTTCTGAGAGGGAGCTAAGACAACAGTGGGCTCAGACTCCTTCTCGGGTTCTGATTCTTCTTCTTCAATGATTTCCTCCATGATTTCTTTTCCATCATCATCCCCATCATAGTCAGCATCAATTTGGGATTCTCCAGCAGGTGGTGAATATGGTGGAGTAGCGGGCATATAGACTGGTGGTGCAGGCGGTGTAGTCGGAACATAAACTGGTGATGCAAGTGGAGTAGCAGGTGCGTAAGTTGGTGAGTTGCCTGATCCTTCAGTTTTAGAATCAGAGATGATGATCGGATTACGTTTGACTGATCCTTCAGTTTCGGAGTCAGAGATGATGATCGGATTATGGTTAGACATCCTAAAAGAAAGAAGGAAAGATAACTAGAATGATTCTAAGGATGACATAAAAGCACGAGGTAAGATATAAGGGAAAAGCACTTAAAACTAAGGCAGGAAAGGTTATAGTCCTAAAGATTGCTAAGGTACCCTAACTAGCAAATAAGGCACACATAAAATGCAATCCTGGTTCTCTATAACAAACATGCTCTGATACCAATCTGTCACACCCCCAAAATGGACCAGGGATAATTGTGACCAATCATATCATAACACAGTTGTATAAGCGAGAACGACTCTAAATGAGACGTTTTATTTATTAAATAAACAGCGAAAGCATTATTCAAAGTTTTACATCATAAGAGTACAGTAAATGGAAAATGTCTTAAACAAAATGATAAATATGAATGATGGACTCCATGCAAGCAGCAAAGCATACATCAATCATCAAGTAGCAAGTAGCAGCTAGCTCAATCACCACCTGAGACAAAACACGCTTAAAGTGTCAACCAAAAAGGTTGAGTGAAATTCATAGGTTTATAAATAATATCCAAAGTTTTAGACCACAAGATTTAGTTTAAAGTTAATCAATATAGATATATCAATCTAAAAGTGTTGCTGCAGTTTGTAATATCGCTACTAAACAATTTACCCTATGACACCTTGTACTGTCAGTGTCGTGGAATCATTATTATGTAACCAAAGACCAACGGTCGAATGGTTAGAGACGTTACTCTCAATAGGCCTACTCACAATAATTAAGTTTACATTTAAACGTAGCAATTGACGATATTACAGTAGGGATTTAGCATGAATCAAAGCATGACAGCATAGTTAACAATTTAGTACTTGTGTCTAAGCGTAAAACAGTTATAAAGCAAGCATGTGTCTCACCCCAAAAGTTATAAAACAGTTATGAAATAGTAAAAAGTGGGGCTATGAAGTTCACCTTAGTAGCACACGAAAGAATTGAACGGAAGGACGTGACCGAGATCTCAACCTAGAGATAGAACGTATGATCAGACATTGCCTAACAGACAATAGTATATAGTACTATATTGATAGTAATGGTTCACTAAAGAATTTCCATTTTTGGAAGGTTACTATTTATGGAAAGTTTCCACTTATAGTAATTTTCCAATTTTAGAAAGTTCGGGTTAATCTTTAGCAAGATGTTGTACAACTCTACTCAAACTTCGTTGCTATCAAATAAGTCAGGAATGACCAGATGTAACCGGGGGCCCAGGATTCTTGACCAGAATCTAAGTCATGGCATTCGAGATCCACAAGCTTACCCATAAATGGCAACCTAGACATCATTCACTTACGACCGTGAGTAGCGATGAAGTTCACATGAATTGTACATTATCTTTGATTAACCTTCACTTTAGGTGTATACACACAACGAATTATTAATGTACTTAATAATTATATATGTGATAATATAACCTAAGTATTATTTAATATTTAGTTATTATACCTTAGTATATCTTATATATATTAAATATAATTACCTTTAAATAAATACCTAAATTACTTCAAAAATAATAGTGTTTTATTAATCGAATATTATTCAAAAATGTCTAAATAATAAATTAAATATCTAAAAATTACATACATAATTTTTATAGTCTTAGTTAATCATATAGATTAGTAGAAAATTTTAAGAAAACATTTTTATTATATTTTTGTATTTATTTTTGTTTTTACCCTTAATGTATTCACAAAAAAATTTTAATTCTACATAATTACTAAATAAACCCAAATAATTATTTTTATAATTTTTATAAGTTTCTATCAGTCTACTAACCAGTAGAAAAATATTAAAAAAAAATATTTTTTATTATTTTATATTTATTCTTAATTTACCTTCGAATTACATAATAATAGAGTTTAATTATATAATAAATACCAATTCGACCCAAGTAATTATTTTTATAATTTTTTCAGATCTATATAAGTTTTAAAAACTCGGAAAAAAATTATATATATTTTATTTTTGGTTAAAAGTATTTATTACGAATTTTACATTGTTTTTATATTTAAACACTACATAATTCGTATTTAATTATAAATAATATTCCATAAATTATCAAAATTATTTTTATGCATCATAACACTTATAATACTAATTATAACATATAAACATAATTAATTTCGAATTTTATAAAGAATATACAATAATTATAAATATAAATGACAATATTGAAGAAAAATTAATAAAAAATAGAAAGTACCTCAAATTTTCTTCAAGGTTTTGAGAGAATAACTTAAGTTTTTGTGTTTGGCAAGAAAAAATGAATGAGGAGCTATGTA
Source organism: Rutidosis leptorrhynchoides (assembly GCF_046630445.1). Taxonomy (NCBI): domain Eukaryota; kingdom Viridiplantae; phylum Streptophyta; class Magnoliopsida; order Asterales; family Asteraceae; genus Rutidosis; species Rutidosis leptorrhynchoides. The sequence continues at coordinate 51,535,819 of NC_092334.1, forward strand.
TTTATAGGTAAAAAATGGTTGGTGAAAAGAAAAAAAATAATAAAATAAAGGTGCCAATTTTGACAAAATAATAAAAACATGTTAAAAATGTTTTTAATAAGTTTTTGTTTTTGAAAATATTTAGTCAAAATTCATGGGCTCATTATTTAATTTATAAAAAAAATCTTATTTCTTTTTATTTTTATTTTTTTTATAAGCTAAAAATATATATAATGATTAAAATAACTTATCATTTAATTAATAATTATGTTACATATAGTTTTAAATATAATACGCATTAATATTAACTAAAGTTATTTTATATAATTAGTGTAAACTTTAGTTAACAGAACGTGTCGACTAAAAATAAATATTTGATCAACGTCGAATTTAATTATATATTACGTATGGATAACAACCCTATAGGCAAATTAGTAAATTCAAGTATGAAAATGTGAGGGTTGTTATACTATCTTTAGGATTCACGTCAATTAGGGTGTCTGTTCCCTAATTCTTAGATTACCAGACTTAATAAAAAGGGGCATATTCGATTTCGATAATTCAACCATAGAATGTAGTTTCACGTACTTGTGTCTATTTTGTAAATCATTTATAAAACCTGCATGTATTCTCATCCCAAAAATATTAGATTTTAAAAGTGGGACTATAACTCACTTTCACAGATATTTCCTTCCTCGAAAATAAGACTTGGCCACGGATCGATTCACGAACCTATACAAATATGTACATATATATAAAAGTATGATCAAAATATAATTACAACCATTTTTATTATGTTTAAAGATTTGAGTGTATTAAGTCAGCTGTCCTCGTTAATAACCTACAACTAGTTCTCCACAGTTAGATGTACTGAAATAAATCGATATATATTATCTTGAATCAATCCACGACCCAGTGTATACACGTTTCAGGCTAGATCACAACTCAAAGTATATATATTTTTGGAATCAACCTCAACCCTGTATAGCTAACTCCAACATTACTGCACATAGAGTGTCTATGGTTGTTCCAAATAATATATATACATGGGTCGATATGATATGTCAAAACATTTGCATACGTGTCTATGGTATCCCAATATTACATAATATATTATAATACATGCATAATACAATATAAGTTAGCTAGGATATGATTTGTATAGATTTGTTAAACATTTCCCGTAGCTAAAAAGATCAAAAATATCCAATCTTGTTTTACCCATAACTTCTTCATTTTAAATTCGTTTTGAGTGAATCAAATTGCTATGATTTCATATTGAACTCTAATTTAAGAATCCAAACAGAAAAAGTATAGGTTTATAGTCAGAAATTTAAGTTACATGTCAATTACTAAAGAGGTAGTCATTTCCGTTGAAAGAACGACATCTTGATGACCATTTTGAAAAACATACTTTCACTTTGAGTTTAACCAAGATTTTTGGATATAATTTCATGTTCATATGAAAAATCATTTTCCCATAAGAAAAACTTTTAAATCAAAGTTTATCATAGTTTTTAATTATCCAAACCAAAACTGCCCCCGGTTTCACTACGACGGCGTATATTCGGTTTTATGGTGTTCATCGTGTTTCCGGGTTTTAAATCATTAAGTTATCATATCATATATATATAGAACATGTGTTTAGTTGATTTTAAAAGTCAAGTTAGAAGGATTAACTTTTTTTTGCGAACAAGTTTAGAATTAACTAAACTATGTTCTAGTGATTACAAGTTTAAACCTTCGAATAAGATAGCTTTATATGTATGAATCGAATGATGTTATGAACATCATTACTATCTTAAGTTTTCTGGATAAAACTACTGGAAATGAAAAAAATGGATCTAGCTTCAAAGGATCATTGGATGGCTTGAAAGTTCTTGAAGCAGAATCATGACACGAAAACAGTTCAAGTAAGATTTTCACACTAAATAAGATTGTTATAGTTGTAGAAATTGAATCAAAGTTTGAATATGAATATTACCTTGAATTAGAAAGATAACCTACTATAAATAACAAAGGTTCCTTAATCTTAGATGATTACTTGGAATGGATTAGAAAGCTTGGAAGTAGACTTGCAAACTTGGAAGTATTCTTGATTTTTATGAAACTATACTTATTTAATTTATGAAGAACACTTAGAACTTGAAGATGAAACTTGAGAGAGATCAATTAGATGAAGAAAATTGAAGAATGAAAGTGTTTGTAGGTATTTTTGGTCGTTGGTATATGGATTAGATATAAAGGATATGTAATTTTGTTTTCATGTAAATAAGTCATGAATGATTGCTAATATTTTTGTAATTTTATGAGATATTTTATGCTAGTTGCCAAATGATGGTTCCCACATGTGTTAGGTGACTCACATGGGCTGCTAAGATCTGATCATTGGAGTATATATACCAATAGTACATACATCTAAAAGCTGTGTATTGTACGAGTACGAATACAGGTGCATACGAGTAGAATTGTTGATGAAACTGAACGAGAATGTAATTGTAAGCATTTTTGGTAAGTAGAAGTACTTTGATATGTGTCTTGAAGTCTTTCAAAAGTGTAAGAATACATATCAAAACACAAAATGTATATACATTCTAATGGAGTCGTTAAGTCTTCGTTAGTCGTTACATGTAAGTGTTGTTTTGAAACCTTTAAGTTAACGATCTCAATTAATGTTGTTAACCCAATATTTATTATATAAAATGAGATGTTAAATTATTATGTTATCATGATATTATGATGTATGAATATCTCTTAATATGATATATACATTAAAATATCGTTACAACGATAATCGTTACATATAAGTCTCGTTTCGTAATTCTTGAGTTAGTAGTCTTGTTTTTTACATATGTAGTTCATTGTTAACACACTTAATGATATATATAAATATCATTTTATCATGTTAAATATAGTGTATCAATATCTTAATATGATACATATGTATTTAGTAGACGTTATCATAACGATAATCGTTATATATATCATTTCGAGTTTCTTAACTTAGTAATCTCATTTCTTATGTATATCACAGATTGTTAATATACTTAGTGAGATACTTACTCATCATAATCTCATGTCAACCATATATATATGTCTATATATACCACAACATGTAGTTTTTACAAATTTGTAACGTTCGTGAATCGCCGGTCAACTTGGGTGATCAATTGTCTATATGAAACTTATTTCATTTAATCAAGTCTTAACAAGTTTGATTGCTTAACATGTTGGAAACATTTAGTCATGTAAATATCAATCTCAATTAATATATATAAACATGGAAAAGTTCGGGTCACTACAGTACCTACCCGTTAAATAAATTTCGTCCCGAAATTTTAAGCTGTTGAAGGTGTTGACGAATCTTCTGGAAATAGATGCGGGTATTTCTTCTTCATCTGATCTTCACGCTCCCAGGTGAACTCGGGTCCTCTACGAGCATTCCATCGAACCTTAACAATCGGTATCTTGTTTTGCTTAAGTCTCTTAACCTCACGATCCATTATTTCGACGGGTTCTTCAATGAGTTGAAGTTTTTCATTGATTTGGATTTCGTCCAACGGAATAGTGAGATCTTCTTTAGCAAAACATTTCTTCAAATTCGAGACATGAAAAGTGTTATGTACAGCCGCGAGTTGTTGAGGTAGCTCAAGTTGGTAAGCTACTGGTCCGACACGATCTATAATCTTGAATGGTCCAATGTACCTTGGATTTAGTTTCCCCCGTTTACCAAATCGAACAACGCCTTTCCAAGGTGAAACCTTAAGCATGACCATTTCTCTAATTTCAAACTCTATATCTTTTCTTTTACTGTCCGCGTAGCTCTTTTCTCGACTCTGGGCGGCTTTCAATCGTTGTTGAATTTGGATGATTTTCTAGGTAGTTTTTTGTATTATCTCCGGACCCGTAATCTTCTATCCCCCACTTCATTCCAACAAATCGGAGACCTGTACTGTAGTGACCCGAACTTTTCCATATTTATATATATATTAAATGAAATTGTTATTTACATGATTAAGTGTTTCCAACATGTTAAGCAATCAAACTTGTTAAGACTTGATTAATTGAAATAGGTTTCATATAGATAATTGACCACCCAAGTTGACCGGTGATTCACGAACGTTAAAACTTGTAAAAACTATACGATGACATATATATGGTTATATATATAGTTAACATGATTTTATTATAAGTATGTATCTCATTAGGTATTTTAACAATGAGTTATATACATAAAAATGAGACTATTAATTTAAGAAACTCGAAAACGATATATATAACGATTATCGTTATAACAACGTCTTACTAGGTACATATGAATCATATTAAGATATTGATACACTTGGTTAATTATGTTAAATGATAAGTAAATATATTATTAAGTGTATTAACAATAAAATACATATGTAAAAATAAGACTACTAACTTAATGATTTCGAAACGAGACATATATGTAACGATTATCGTTGTAACGACATTTAACTGTATATATATCATACTAAGATATATTATATATCATAATATCATGATAATATAACAATTTAACATCTCATTTGTTATAATAAATAATGGGTTAACAACATTCAACAAGATCGTTAACCTAAAGGTTTTAAAACAACATTTACATGTAACGACTAACGATGACTTAACGACTCAGTTAAAATGTATATACATGTAGTGTTTTAATATGTATTCATACACTTTTGAAAGACTTCAAGACAATTATAAAAATACTTCTACTTAACAAAAATGCATACAATTACATCCTCGTTCAGTTTCATCAACAATTCTACTCGTATGCACCCGTATTCGCACTCGTATAATACACAGCTTTTAGATGCATGTACTATTGGTATATACACTCCAATGATCAGCTCTTAGCAGCCCATGTGAGTCACCTAACACATGTGGGAACCATCATTTGTCAACTAGCATGAAATATCTCATAAAATTACAAAAATATGAGTAATCATTCATGACTTATTTACATGAAAACAAAATTACATATCCTTTATATCTAATCCATACACCAACGACCAAAAACACCTACAAACACTTTCATTCTTCAATTTTCTTCATCTAATTGATATCTTTCAAGTTCTATCTTCAAGTTCTAAGTGTTCTTCATAAATTCCAAAAGTTCTAGTTTCATAAAATCAAGAATACTTCCAAGATTGCAAGTTTACTTCCAAGTTTTCTAAATCCATTCCAAGTAATCATCCAAGATCAAGAAACCTTTGTTACTTACAGTAGGTTATCTTTCTAATACAAGGTAATAATCATATTCAAACTTTAATTCAATTTCTATAACTATAACAATCTTATTTCGAGTGGAAATCTTACTTGAAATTGTTTTCGTGTCATGATTCTGCTTCAAGAACTTTCAAGCCATCCAAGGATCCTTTGAAGCTAGATCTATTTTTTTCATTTCCAGTAGGTTTATCCAAGGAACTTGAGGTAGTAATGATGTTCATAACATCATTCGATTCATACATATAAAGCTATCTTATTCGAAGGTTTAAACTTGTAATCACTAGAACATAGTTTAGTTAATTCTAAACTTGTTCGCAAATAAAAGTTAATCCTTCTAACTTGACTTTAAAAATCAACTAAACACATGTTCTATATCTATATGATATCCTAACTTAATGATTTAAATCCTGGAAACACGAAAAACACCGTAAAATCGGATTTACGCCGTCGTAGTAACACCGCGGGCTGTTTTGGGTAGTTAATTAAAAACTATGATAAACTTTGATTTAAAAGTTTTTATTCTGGGAAAATTATTTTTATTATGAACATGAAACTATATCCAAAAATTATGGTTAAACTCAAAGTGGAAGTATGTTTTCTAAAATGGTCATCTAGACGTCGTTCTTTCGACTGAAATGACTACCTTTACAAAAACGACTTGTAACTTATTTTTCTGACTATAAACCTATACTTTTTCTGTTTATATTCATAAAATAGAGTTCAATATGAAACCATAGCAATTTGATTCACTCAAAAAGGATTTAAAATGAAGAAGTTACGGGTAAAACAAGATTGGATAATGTTTCTCATTTTAGCTACGTGAAAATTGGTAACAAATCTATTCCAACCATAACTTAATCAACTTGTATTGTATATTATGTAATCTTGAGACCATAGACACGTATACAATGTTTCGACCTATCATGTCGACACATCTATATATATTTCGGAACAACAATAGACACTCTATATGTAAATGTTGGAGTTAGCTATACAGGGTTGAGGTTGATTCCAAAATATATATAGTTTGAGTTGTGATCAATACTAAGATACGTATACACTGGGTCGTGGATTGATTCAAGATAATATTTATCGATTTATTTCTGTACATCTAACTGTGGACAACTAGTTGTACGTTACTAACGAGGACAGCTGACTTAATAAACTTAAAACATCAAAATATATTAAAAGTGTTGTAAATATATTTTGAACATACTTTGATATATATGTATATATTGTTATAGGTTCGTGAATCAACCAGTGGCCAAGTCTTACTTCCCGACGAAGTAAAAATCTGTGAAAGTGAGTTATAGTCCCACTTTTAAAATCTAATATTTTTGGGATGAGAATACATGCAGGTTTTATAAATGATTTACAAAATAGACACAAGTACGTGAAACTACATTCTATGGTTGAATTATCAAAATCGAATATGCCCCTTTTTATTAAGTCTGGTAATCTAAGAATTAGGGAACAGACACCCTAATTGACGCCAATCCTAAAGATAGATCTATTGGGCCTAACAAACCCCATCCAAAGTACCGGATGCTTTAGTACTTCGAAATTTATATCATATCCGAAGGGTGTCCCAGAATGATGGGGATATTCTTATATATGCATCTTGTTAATGTCGGCTACCAGGTGTTCACCATATGAATGATTTTTATCTCTATGTATGGGATGTGTATTGAAATATGAAATCTCGTGGTCTATTGTTACGATTTGATATATATAGGTTAAACCTATAACTCACCAACATTTTTGTTGACGTTTAAAGCATGTTTATTCTCAGGTGAATACTAAGAGCTTCCGCTGTTGCATACTAAAATAAGGACAAGATTTGGAGTCCATGTTTGTATGATATTGTGTAAAAACTGCATTCAAGAAACTGATTTCGATGTAACATATTTGTATTGTAAACCATTATGTAATGGTCGTGTGTAAACAGGATATTTTAGATTATCATTATTTGATAATCTACGTAAAGCTTTTTAAACCTTTATTTATGAAATAAAGGTTATGGTTTGTTTTAAAAATGAATGCAGTCTTTGAAAAACGTCTCATATAGAGGTCAAAACCTCGCAACGAAATCAATTAATATGGAACGTTTTTAATCAATAAGAACGAGACATTTCATGTACTTTCTACCATAAAGTGCCTCAAACGGCGCCATCTCAATACTAGAATGATAACTGTTGTTGTAGGAAAATTCTGCTAATGGTAGGTGTCGATCCCAACTGTTTCCGAAATCAATAACACATGCTCGTAGCATGTCTTCAAGCGTTTGTATCGTCCTTTCGCTTTGCCCATCAGTTTGTGGATGATAGGCAGTACTCATGTCTAGACGAGTCCCCAATGCTTGTTGCAACGTCTGCCAGAACCTTGAAACAAATCTACCATCCCTATCAGAGATAATAGAGACGGGTATTCCATGTCTGGAGACAACCTCCTTCAAATACAATCGCGCCAACTTCTCCATTTTGTCATCTTCTCTCATTGGCAGGAAGTGTGCTGACTTGGTAAGACGATCAACTATTACCCAAATAGTATCATAACCACTTGCAGTCCTTGGCAATTTAGTAATGAAATCCATGGTAATGTTTTCCCATTTCCATTTCGGGATTTCAGGTTGTTGTAGTAGGCCTGATGGTTTCTGATGTTCAGCTTTAACCTTAGAACACGTCAAACATTCTCCTACATATTTAGCAATATCGGCTTTCATACCCGGCCGCCAAAAGTGTTTCTTGAGATCTTTTTACATCTTCCCCGCTCCGGGATGTATTGAATATCTGGTTTTATGTGCTTCCTTAAGTACCATTTCTCTCACATCTCCAAACCTTGGTACCCAAATTCTATCAGCCCTATATCGGGTTCCATCTTCCCAAATATTAAGATGTTTCTCTGATCCTTTGGGTATCTCATTCTTCAACTTACCTTCTTTTACAACCCCCTGTTGCGCCTCCTTTATTTGAGTAGTAAGGTTAGTACGAATAATTATATTCATAGCTTTTACCCGTATAGGTTCTCTGTCCTTTCTACTCAAAGCGTCAGCTACCACATTCGCCTTCCCCGGGTGGTATCGAATCTCAAAATCATAATCATTCAACAGTTCAATCCACCTGCGTTGTCTCATATTCAGTTGCTTCTGATTAAATATATGTTGGAGACTTTTGTGGTCGGTATATATAATACTTTTGACCCCATATAAATAATGCCTCCAAGTCTTTAATGCAAAAACAACAGCACCCAATTCCAAATCGTGAGTCGTATAATTTTGCTTGTGAATCTTCAATTGTCTAGACGCATAAGCAATCACCTTCGTTCGTTGCATTAATACACAACCGAGACCTTGCTTTGATGCGTCACAATAAATCAAAAAATCATCATTCCCTTCAGGCAATGACAGTATAGGTGCCGTAGTTAGCTTTTTCTTCAATAACTGAAACCTTCTCTTGTTCATCCTTCCATTCAAATTTCTTCCCTTTATGCGTTAATGCAGTCAAGGGTTTTGCTATTTTGGAGAAATCTTGGATGAATCTTCTGTAGTAACCAGCCAATCCTAAAAATTGACGTATATGCTTCGGAGTTTTTGGGGTTTCCCACTTTTCAACGGTTTCGATCTTTGCCGGGTCCACCTGGATACCTTCTTTGTTCACTATGTGACCGAGGAATTGAACTTCTTCCAACCAAAATGCACACTTTGAAAACTTAGCGTACAGTTTTTCTTTCCTCAATACTTCTAACACTTTTCTCAAATGTTCTTCGTGCTCTTGATCATTCTTTGAGTAAATAAGTATGTCATCGATGAAAACAATGACAAACTTGTCAAGATATGGCCCACACACTCGGTTCATAAGGTCCATGAACACAGCTGGTGCGTTAGTCAATCCAAACGGCATAACCATAAACTCGTAATGACCATAACGCGTCCTAAAAGCAGTTTTTGGAATATCATCCTCCTTTACTCGCATTTGATGATATCCAGAACATAAATCGATTTTTGAATAAACCGACGAGCCTTGTAGTTGATCAAATAAGTCGTCAATTCTCGGCAGTGGATAACGGTTTTTGATGGTAAGTTTATTCAACTCTCTGTAGTCAATACACAACCTAAATGTACCATCCTTCTTCTTGACAAACAAAACAGGAGCTCCCCATGGTGATGTGCTTGGTCGAATGAAACCACGTTCTAATAGTTCTTGTGTAGTGACCCGAACTTTTCCATGTTTATATATATTAATTGAGATTGATATTTACATAATTAAATGTTTCCAACATGTTAAGCAATCAAACTTGTTAAGACTTGATTAATTGAAATATGTTTCATATAGACAATTGACCACCCAAGTTGACCGGTGATTCACGAACGTTAAAACTTGTAAAAACTATACAATGACATATATATGGTTATATATATAGTTAACATGTTTTTATTATAAGTATGTATCTCATTAGGTATTTTAACAATGAGTTATATACATAAAAATGAGACTATTAATTTAAGAAACTCGAAAACGATATATATAACGATTATCGTTATAACAACGTCTTACTAGGTACATATGAATCATATTAAGATATTGATACACTTGGTTAATTATGTTAAATGATAAGTAAATATATTATTAAGTGTATTAACAATGAAATACATATGTAAAAATAAGACTACTAACTTAATGATTTCGAAACGAGACATATATGTAACGATTATCGTTGTAACGACATTTAACTGTATATACATCATACTAAGATATATTATATATCATAATATCATGATAATATAATAATTTAACATCTCATTTGTTATAATAAACAATGGGTTAACAACATTCAACAAGATCGTTAACCTAAAGGTTTCAAAACAACATTTACATGTAACGACTAACGATGACTTAACGACTCAGTTAAAATGTATATACATGTAGTGTTTTAATATGTATTTATACATTTTTTAAAGACTTCAATACACTTATCAAAATACTTCTACTTAACAAAAATGCTTACAAATACATCCTCGTTCAGTTTCATCAACAATTCTACTCGTATGCACCCGTATTCGTACTCGTACAATACATAGCTTTTAGATGTATGTACTATTGGTATATACACTCCAATGATCAGCTCTTAGCAGCCCATGTGAGTCACCTAACATATGTGGGAACCATCATTTGGCAACTAGCATGAAATATCTCATAAAATTACAAAAATATGAGTAATCATTCATGACTTATTTACATGAAAACAAAATTACATATCCTTTATATCTAATCCATACACCAACGACCAAAAACATCTACAAACACTTTCATTCTTCAATTTTCTTCATCTAATTGATCTCTCTCAAGTTCTATCTTCAAGTTCTAAGTGTTCTTCATATATTCTACAAGTTCTAGTTACATAAAATCAAGAATACTTTCAAGTTTGCTAGCTCACTTCCAATCTTGTAAGGTGATCATCCAACCTCAAGAAATCTTTGTTTCTTACAGTAGGTTATCATTCTAATACAAGGTAATAATCATATTCAAACTTTGGTTCAATTTCTATAACTATAACAATCTTATTTCAAGTGATGATCTTACTTGAACTTGTTTTCGTGTCATGATTCTGCTTCAAGAACTTCGAGCCATCCAAGGATCCGTTGAAGCTAGATCCATTTTTCTCTTTTTCAGTAGGTTTATCCAAGGAACTTAAGGTAGTAATTATGTTCATAACATCATTCGATTCATACATATAAAGCTATCTTATTCGAAGGTTTAAACTTGTAATCACTAGAACATAGTTTAGTTAATTCTAAACTTGTTCGCAAACAAAAGTTAATCCTTCTAACTTGAATTTTAAAATCAACTAAACACATGTTCTATATCTATATGATATGCTAACTTAATGATTTAAAACCTGGAAACACGAAAAACACCGTAAAACCGGATTTACGCCGTCGTAGTAACACCGCGGGCTGTTTTGGGTTAGTTAATTAAAAACTATGATAAACTTTGATTTAAAAGTTGTTATTCTGAGAAAATGATTTTTATTATGAACATGAAACTATATCCAAAAATTATGGTTAAACTCAAAGTGGAAGTATGTTTTCTAAAATGGTCATCTAGACGTCGTTCTTTCGACTGAAATGACTACCTTTACAAAAATGACTTGTAACTTATTTTTCCGACTATAAACCTATACTTTTTCTGTTTAGATTCATAAAATATAGTTCAATATAAAACCATAGCAATTTGATTCACTCAAAACGGATTTAAAATGAAGAAGTTATGGGTAAAACAAGATTGGATAATTTTTCTCATTTTAGCTACGTGAAAATTGGTAACAAATCTATTCCAACATTAACTTAATCAACTTGTATTGTATATTATGTAATCTTGAGATACCATAGACACGTATACAATATTTTTACCTATCATGTCGACACATCTATATATATTTCGGAACAACCATAGACACTCTATATGTGAATGTTGGAGTTAGCTATACAGGGTTGAGGTTGATTCCAAAATATATATAGTTTGAGTTATGATCAATACTGAGATACGTATACACTGGGTCGTGGATTGATTCAAGATAATATTTATCGATTTATTTCTGTACATCTAATTGTGGACAACTAGTTGTAGGTTACTAACGAGGACAGCTGACTTAATAAACTTAAAACATCAAAATATATTAAAAGTGTTGTAAATATATTTTGAACATACTTTGATATATATGTATATATTGTTATAGGTTCGTGAATCAACCAGTGGCCAAGTCTTACTTCCCGACGAAGTAAAAATCTGTGAAAGTGAGTTTCATTTGCTCCCTTTTTAATTGTTTTTGCAATATATATTTTTGGGCTGAGAATACATGCGCTGATTTATAAATGTTTTACGAAGTAGGCACAAGTACTAAAACTAATTCTATGTGGGTTTAAACCAGAAATATACCCTTAGCTTGGTAACATTAAACTACTTGTCTATGTACGGTAGGCGCGAATCCTAAAGATAGATCTATTGGGCCTAACAAACCCCATCCAAAGTACCGGATGCTTTAGTACTTCGAAATTTATATCATATCCGAAGGGTGTCCCGGAATGATGGGGATATTCTTATATGTGCATCTTGTTAATGTCGATTACCAGGTGTTCACCATATGAATGATTTTTATCTCTATGTATGGGATGTGTATTGAAATATGAAATCTTGTGGTCTATTATTATGATTTGATATATATAGGTTAAACCTATAACTCACCAACATTTTTGTTGACGTTTTAAGCATGTTTATTCTCAGGTGATTATTAAGAGCTTCCGCTGTCGCATACTTAAATAAGGACGAGATTTGGAGTCCATATTTGTATGATATTGTGTAAAAACTGCATTCAAGAAACTTATTTTGTTGTAACATATTTGTATTGTAAACCATTATGTAATGGTCGTGTGTAACAGGATATTTTAGATTATCATTATTTGATAATCTACGTAAAGCTTTTTAAACCTTTATTGATGAAATAAAGGTTATGGTTTGTTTTAAAATGAATGCAGTCTTTGAAAAACGTCTCATATAGAGGTCAAAACCTCGCAACGAAATCAATTAATATGGAACGTTTTTAATCAATAAGAACGGGACATTTCAGTTGGAATCAGAGCGTTGGTCTTAGAGAACCAGAATTTTGCATTAGTGTGTCTTATCGAGTTTGTTAGGATGCATTAGTGAGTCTGGACTTCGACCGTGTTTACTTGAAAAATGATTGCTTAACAAATTTTGTTGGAAACTATATATTTTTAACATGTGAATATTATGTGATATATTAATCTCTTAACGCGTTTGATATTATGTGATAGATGTCTACCTCTAGAACAAGTCCCATCGACTCACCTAATAATAATGAAGAGTCAAATGTAAATTGGAATGATTCGTGGACTGATTCACAAGTTCCCGAAGAGGAACCGGAAGAAGAGTCGGAACCGGAAGAAGAATCGGAACCGGAAGAAGAATCGGAATCGGATGACGAAATAGAACCGGTGGGGGAAATAATAAAACGGTTAAGTAAAAGAAAATCCTCAACCAACCGACCAAGGTTAATTATGGTCAATGGTGTTTCCGCTAAGGAAGCAAAATATTGGGAGGATTACCAATTCTCCGATGAATCGGATTCCGACGAGAATTCCGATGATGTTATAGAAATTACCCCAACTGAATTTAAAAAGGCAAAAGAAAATAATAAGGGAAAGGGCATAAAAATAGAGAAATCTAATTCCAACCCCGATGAACTTTATATGTATCGTCAACCCCCGAAGTCTTTAAGTTGTAACAATGACCCGGGAACCTCTAAACCACCAGGTTTTTCTAAACCAATGTGGATAACGACGGCTCGTATTAGGGGAACATCATATATCCCTAGAAACTTGGCAAAACGAACCAAAACCGAACAAGAAGAAACGAGCGAGTCGGAATAAGATAGTTATATTCGTGTGGTGTAATATATGTAATATAGTGTGCTTATGCTTTATGATATATGTAAAAAAATTGCTTGTATTAATAAGTATTTTTTTTATGAATCTAACTCTTGTCTATTTTACAGTATAAAAACACAAAATGGATAGACAACCCAATATTTTAAGAGACCTACCCGGAGACATGATTGATGAAATCTTGTCTAGAGTCGGTCAGAATTCCTCGGCACAACTATTTAAGGCGAGATCAGTTTGTAAGACATTCGAAGAACGTTCCAAGAATGTCTTGGTTTATAAGAGACTTTCGTTTGAAAGATGAGGGATATCACATTGGGAAACCCATAAGTTACGATGTGTTTACTTTGACGCATATATTGCGGGGAACCCAAATGCTATTTTACGCAACGGGTTAAGAAATTATTTTGACTCAATATATCCGAATATTGGACTTCGTGATTTAGAAAAAGCGGCTAACATGCAACATAAAGAAGCATGTTATGCTTACGGATTAGTAATGTTCGCTTCTCACCAAAGTGAGAACAAGAACATCGGGCTACAACTATTAAACAAAACGTTTCCACAAGTGACGGAGTCGGTAATTGGGGTAAGAAATGAGGTTTTTAGATTGTTACGGTTCTGTTGGACATTACGTAACCCTCATCCTTTTGACGACGTTACAACACGCTGTCTTATCAACGGCCATAACGGTTATGTTCCACAAGACCAAGGATGGGAAGTAATCCTAGTAAAACCAGAATGCATGACTTTTTTCTGGACGTATGAATTACGTGTCTTTATTGCCTTTGCTGAACGACTTGTGTACTAGCTAGAATTATCTTCACAACTATCTTGTATCAAAGTTATTGTGTGCTATATTTCATGCTTTATGTAAAATAAGCGGTATCGTAAGTTTGTAAAATATTGTATAAAAGTTTGAACGTGAAATATTATTATAATCAGTTTTTCATATAGAATTGTAGTAGTTGAATTGTATATTAGCTACTAAGTATGAACTTAACGGGTAGGTACTACCCGAATTTAAACTTATAAAACGCTAATATGAAGAAAAAGCTTTTATAAATGAGTTCATATTATGCTACGAAATACTATTAACTACTCTTAATATTCTGTATGATTAACTTGTTCCATTTGACTATTTTGAAGGAAATGGCACCGACTACTCGACACACCGTGAATATGAATGAAGAGGAATTCCGTACTTTTCTAGCCTCAAACATAGCCGCAGTACAGGCTGCGCTACATATCAACAATAACCTTGGATCTAGCAGTACAGGAAATCGTGTAGGATGCACCTACAAAGAATTCACTGCCTGCAAACCTTTGGAATTTGATGGAACCGAAGGACCGATCGGATTGAAACGGTGGACTGAGAAGGTCGAATCGGTGTTTGCCATAAGTAAGTGTACTGAAGAGGACAAAGTGAAGTACGCTACGCATACCTTCACAGGTTCTGCGTTAACATGGTGGAATACCTATCTAGAGCAAGTGGGACAAGACGATGCGTACGCACTACCGTGGTCAGCATTCAAGCACTTGATGAACGAGAAGTACCGTCCCAGAATCGAGGTCAATAAGCTCAAGACAGAACTTAGAGGGTTACGAACCCAAGGATTTGATATTACCACGTACGAAAGACGATTCACAGAATTGTGCCTATTGTGTCCGGGAGCATTCGAAGATGAGGAAGAGAAGATCGACGCGTTTGTGAAAGGATTACCGGAAAGAATCCAAGAAGATATAAGTTCACACGAGCCCGCCTCTATACAACAAGCATGTAGAATGGCTCACAAACTAGTGAACCAGATTGAAGAAAGAATTAAAGAACAGACTGTTGAAGAGGCCAATGTGAAGCAAGTCAAAAGAAAGTGGGAGGAAAACGGTGATAAGAATCACCAATACAACAACAACAGCAATTACAACAATAATCGCAATAATTATCCCAACAATCGCAACATCAATCGCAACTACAACAAACGGCCCAACAACAACAACAACAACAACAACAGCAACTACAACAATCATCCCAACAACAATAATAACCGCAACAACAACAACAATCAGAAGCAGCTATGCCAAAGGTGTGAAAAGTATCACTCGGGGTTCTGCACCAAATTTTGCAACAAGTGTAAAAGAAATGGTCATAGCGCGGCGAAGTGTGAGGTCTACGGACCAGGGGTTAATAGAACGAAAGGAACAAATGGTGTCAGAACGAGTAATGGCAGAGCAAGTAGTGTCGGAGCAAGTTATGCCAATGTAGTTTGTTATAAATGTGGAAAACCGGGCCACATTATTAGAAATTGCCCGAACCAGGAGAACACGAATGGACAAGGCTGCGGAAGAGTTTTCAATATTAATGCGGCAGAGGCACAGGAAGACCCGGAGCTTGTTACGGGTACGTTTCTTATTGACAATAAATCTTCTTACGTTTTATTTGATTCGGGTGCGGATAGAAGCTATATGAGTAGAGATTTTTGTGCTAAATTAAGTTGTCCATTGACGCCTTTGGATAGTAAATTTTTACTAGAATTAGCAAATGGTAAATTAATTTCAGCAGATAATATATGTCGGAATCGAGAAATTAAACTGGTTAGCGAAACATTTAAGATTGATTTGATACCAGTAGAGTTAGGGAGTTTTGATGTGATAATCGGTATGGACTGGTTGAAAGAAGTGAAAGCAGAGATCGTCTGTTACAAAAATGCAATTCGCATTATACGAGAAAAAGGAAAACCCTTAATGGTGTACGGAGAAAAGGGCAACACGAAGCTACATCTTATTAGTAATTTGAAGGCACAAAAACTAATAAGAAAAGGTTGCTATGCTGTTCTAGCACACGTCGAGAAAGTACAAACTAAAGAAAAAAGCATCAATGATGTTCCCATTGCAAAAGAATTTCCCGATGTATTTCTGAAAGAATTACCGGGATTACCCCCACATCGATCTGTTGAATTTCAAATAGATCTTGTACCAGGAGCTGCACCAATAGCTCGTGCTCCTTACAGACTCGCACCCAGCGAGATGAAAGAACTGCAAAGCCAATTACAAGAACTTTTAGAGCGTGGTTTCATTCGACCAAGCACATCACCGTGGGGAGCTCCTGTTTTGTTTGTCAAGAAGAAAGATGGTACATTCAGGTTGTGTATCGACTACCGAGAGTTGAACAAACTTACCATCAAGAACCGCTACCCACTACCGAGAATCGATGACTTAGTTGATCAACTACAAATCTCGTCTGTTTATTCAAAGATTGACTTACGTTTCGGGTATCATCAAATGCGGGTGAAAGAAGATGATATTCCAAAGACTGCTTTCAGAACACGTTACGGTCATTACGAGTTTATGGTCATGCCGTTTGGTTTAACTAATGCACCAGCTGTGTTCATGGACCTTATGAACCGAGTGTGTGGACCATACCTTGACAAGTTTGTCATTGTTTTCATTGATGACATACTTATTTACTCAAAGAATGACCAAGAACACGGTGAACATTTGAGAAAGGTGTTAGAAGTATTGAGGAAGGAAGAATTGTACGCTAAGTTTTCAAAGTGTGCATTTTGGTTGGAAGAAGTTCAATTCCTCGGTCACATAGTGAACAAAGAAGGTATTAAGGTGGATCCGGCAAAGATAGAAACTGTTGAAAAGTGGGAAACCCCGAAAACTCCGAAACACATACGCCAGTTTTTAGGACTAGCTGGTTACTACAGAAGGTTCATCCAAGATTTTTCCCGAATAGCAAAACCCTTGACTGCATTAACGCATAAAGGGAAGAAATTTGAATGGAATGATGAACAAGAGAAAGCGTTTCAGTTATTGAAGAAAAAGCTAACTACGGCACCTATATTGTCATTGCCTGAAGGGAATGATGATTTTGTGATTTATTGTGACGCATCAAAGCAAGGTCTCGGTTGTGTATTAATGCAACGAACGAAGGTGATTGCTTATGCGTCTAGACAATTGAAGATTCACGAACAAAATTATACGACGCATGATTTGGAATTAGGAGCGGTTGTTTTTGCATTAAAGACTTGGAGGCACTACTTATATGGGGTCAAAAGTATTATATATACCGACCACAAAAGTCTTCAACACATATTTAATCAGAAACAACTGAATATGAGGCAGCGTAGGTGGATTGAATTGTTGAATGATTATGACTTTGAGATTCGTTACCACCCGGGGAAGGCAAATGTGGTAGCCGATGCCTTGAGCAGGAAGGACATAGAACCCATTCGAGTAAAATCTATGAATATAATGATTCATAATAACCTTACTACTCAAATAAAGGAGGCGCAACAAGGAGTTTTAAAAGAGGGAAATTTAAAGGATGAAATACCCAAAGGATCGGAGAAGCATCTTAATATTCGGGAAGACGGAACCCGGTATAGGGCTGAAAGGATTTGGGTACCAAAATTTAGAGATATGAGAGAAATGGTACTTAGAGAAGCTCATAAAACCAGATACTCAATACATCTTGGAACGGGGAAGATGAACAAGGATCTCAAGAAACATTTTTGGTGGCCGGGTATGAAAGCCGATGTTGCTAAATACGTAGGAGAATGTTTGACTTGTTCTAAGGTCAAAGCTGAGCATCAGAAACCATCAGGTCTACTTCAACAACCCGAAATCCCGGAATGGAAATGGGAAAACATTACCATGGATTTCATCACTAAATTGCCAAGGACTGCAAGTGGTTTTGATACTATTTGGGTGATAGTTGATCGTCTCACCAAATCAGCACACTTCCTGCCAATAAGAGAAGATGACAAGATGGAGAAGTTAGCACGACTGTATTTGAAGGAAGTCGTCTCCAGACATGGAATACCAATCTCTATTATCTCTGATAGGGATGGCAGATTTATTTCAAGATTCTGGCAGACATTACAGCAAGCATTAGGAACTCGTCTAGACATGAGTACTGCCTATCATCCATAAACTGATGGGCAAAGTGAAAGGACGATACAAACGCTTGAAGACATGCTACGAGCATGTGTTATTGATTTCGGAAACAGTTGGGATCGACATCTACCGTTAGCAGAATTTTCCTACAACAACAGCTACCATTCAAGCATTGAGATGGCGCCGTTTGAAGCACTTTATGGTAGAAAGTGCAGGTCTCTGATTTGTTGGAGTGAAGTGGGGGATAGACAGATTACGGGTCCGGAGATTATACAAGAAACTACCGAGAAGATCATCCAAATTCAACAACGGTTGAAAACCGCCCAAAGTCGACAAAAGAGCTACGCTGACATTAAAAGAAAAGATATAGAATTTGAAATTGGAGAGATGGTCATGCTTAAAGTTGCACCTTGGAAAGGCGTTGTTCGATTTGGTAAACGAGGGAAATTAAATCCAAGGTATATTGGACCATTCAAGATTATTGATCGTGTCAGACCAGTAGCTTACCGACTTGAGTTACCTCAACAACTTGCGGCTGTACATAACACTTTCCACGTCTCGAATTTGAAGAAATGTTTTGCTAAAGAAGATCTCACTATTCCGTTAGATGAAATCCAAATCAACGAAAAACTTCAATTCATCGAAGAACCCGTCGAAATAATGGATCGTGAGGTTAAAAGACTTAAGCAAAACAAGATACCAATTGTTAAGGTTCGATGGAATGCTCGTACAGGACCCGAGTTCACCTGGGAGCGTGAAGATCAGATGAAGAAGAAATACCCGCATCTATTTCCAGAAGATTCATCAACACCTTCAACAGCTTAAAATTTCGGGACGAAATTTATTTAACGGGTAGGTACTGTAGTGACCCGAACTTTTCCATGTTTATATATATTAATTGAGATTGATATTTACATGATTAAATGTTTCCAACATGTTAAGCAATCAAACTTGTTAAGACTTGATTAATTGAAATATGTTTCATATAGACAATTGACCACCCAAGTTGACCGGTGATTCACGAACGTTAAAACTTGTAAAAACTATACAATGACATATATATGGTTATATATATAGTTAAAATGTTTTTATTATAAGTATGTATCTCATTAGGTATTTTAACAATGAGTTATATACATAAAAATGAGACTATTAATTTAAGAAACTCGAAAACGATATATATAACGATTATCGTTATAACAACGTCTTACTAGGTACATATGAATCATATTAAGATATTGATACACTTGGTTAATTATGTTAAATGATAAGTAAATATATTATTAAGTGTATTAACAATGAAATACATATGTAAAAATAAGACTACTAACTTAATGATTTCGAAACGAGACATATATGTAACGATTATCGTTGTAACGACATTTAACTGTAAATACATCATACTAAGATATATTATATATCATAATATCATGATAATATAATAATTTAACATCTCATTTGTTATAATAAACAATGGGTTAACAACATTCAACAAGATCGTTAACCTAAAGGTTTCAAAACAACATTTACATGTAACGACTAACGATGACTTAACGACTCAGTTAAAATGTATATACATGTAGTGTTTTAATATGTATTTATACATTTTTTAAAGACTTCAATACACTTATCAAAATACTTCTACTTAACAAAAATGCTTACAAATACATCCTCGTTCAGTTTCATCAACAATTCTACTCGTATGCACCCGTATTCGTACTCGTACAATACATAGCTTTTAGATGTATGTACTATTGGTATATACACTCCAATGATCAGCTCTTAGCAGCCCATGTGAGTCACCTAACATATGTGGGAACCATCATTTGGCAACTAGCATGAAATATCTCATAAAATTACAAAAATATGAGTAATCATTCATGACTTATTTACATGAAAACAAAATTACATATCCTTTATATCTAATCCATACACCAACGACCAAAAACACCTACAAACACTTTCACTCTTCAATTTTCTTCATCTAATTGATCTCTCTCAAGTTCTATCTTCAAGTTCTAAGTGTTCTTCATATATTCTACAAGTTCTAGTTACATAAAATCAAGAATACTTTCAAGTTTGCTAGCTCACTTCCAATCTTGTAAGGTGATCATCCAACCTCAAGAAATCTTTGTTTCTTACAGTAGGTTATCATTCTAATACAAGGTAATAATCATATTCAAACTTTGGTTCAATTTCTATAACTATAACAATCTTATTTCAAGTAATGATCTTACTTGAACTTGTTTTCGTGTCATGATTCTGCTTCAAGAACTTCGAGCCATCCAAGGATCCGTTGAAGCTAGATCCATTTTTCTCTTTTCCAGTAGGTTTATCCAAGGAACTTAAGGTAGTAATGATGTTCATAACATCATTCGATTCATACATATAAAGCTATCTTATTCGAAGGTTTAAACTTGTAATCATTAGAACATAGTTTAGTTAATTCTAAACTTGTTCGCAAACAAAAGTTAATCCTTCTAACTTGACTTTTAAAATCAACTAAACACATGTTCTATATCTATATGATATGCTAACTTAATGATTTAAAACCTGGAAACACGAAAAACACCGTAAAACCGGATTTACGCCGTCGTAGTAACACCGCGGGCTGTTTTGGGTTAGTTAATTAAAAACTATGATAAACTTTGATTTAAAAGTTGTTATTCTGAGAAAATGATTTTTATTATGAACATGAAACTATATCCAAAAATTATGGTTAAACTCAAAGTGGAAGTATGTTTTCTAAAATGGTCATCTAGACGTCGTTCTTTCGACTGAAATGACTACCTTTACAAAAACGACTTGTAACTTATTTTTCCGACTATAAACCTATACTTTTTCTGTTTAGATTCATAAAATAGAGTTCAATATAAAACCATAGCAATTTGATTCACTCAAAACGGATTTAAAATGAAGAAGTTATGGGTAAAACAAGATTGGATAATTTTTCTCATTTTAGCTACGTGAAAATTGGTAACAAATCTATTCCAACCATAACTTAATCAACTTGTATTGTATATTATGTAATCTTGAGATACCATAGACACGTATACAATGTTTCGACCTATCATGTCGACACATCTATATATATTTCGGAACAACCATAGACACTCTATATGTGAATGTTGGAGTTAGCTATACAGGGTTGAGGTTGATTCCAAAATATATATAGTTTGAGTTGTGATCAATACTGAGATACGTATACACTGGGTCGTAGATTGATTCAAGATAATATTTATCGATTTATTTCTGTACATCTAATTGTGGACAACTAGTTGTAGGTTACTAACGAGGACAGCTGACTTAATAAACTTAAAACATCAAAATATATTAAAAGTGTTGTAAATATATTTTGAACATACTTTGATATATATGTATATATTGTTATAGGTTTGTGAATCAACCAGTGGCCAAGTCTTACTTCCCGACGAAGTAAAAATCTGTGAAAGTGAGTTTCATTTGCTCCCTTTTTAATTGTTTTTGCAATATATATTTTTGGGCTGAGAATACATGCGCTGATTTATAAATGTTTTACGAAGTAGGCACAAGTACTAAAACTAATTCTATGTGGGTTTAAACCAGAAATATACCCTTAGCTTGGTAACATTAAACTACTTGTCTATGTACGGTAGGTGCGAATCCTAAAGATAGATCTATTGGGCCTAACAAACCCCATCCAAAGTACCGGATGCTTTAGTACTTCGAAATTTATATCATATCCGAAGGGTGTCCCGGAATGATGGGGATATTCTTATATATGCATCTTGTTAATGTCGATTACCAGGTGTTCACCATATGAATGATTTTTATCTCTATGTATGGGATGTGTATTGAAATATGAAATCTTGTGGTCTATTATTATGATTTGATATATATAGGTTAAACCTATAACTCACCAACATTTTTGTTGACGTTTTAAGCATGTTTATTCTCAGGTGATTATTAAGAGCTTCCGCTGTCGCATACT
Source organism: Rutidosis leptorrhynchoides (assembly GCF_046630445.1). Taxonomy (NCBI): domain Eukaryota; kingdom Viridiplantae; phylum Streptophyta; class Magnoliopsida; order Asterales; family Asteraceae; genus Rutidosis; species Rutidosis leptorrhynchoides. The sequence goes on from NC_092334.1 coordinate 51,558,381, forward strand.
TAAATAAGGACGAGATTTGGAGTCCATATTTGTATGATATTGTGTAAAAACTGCATTTAAGAAACTTATTTTGTTGTAACATATTTGTATTGTAAACCATTATGTAATGGTCGTGTGTAACAGGATATTTTAGATTATCATTATTTGATAATCTACGTAAAGCTTTTTAAACCTTTATTGATGAAATAAAGGTTATGGTTTGTTTTAAAATGAATGCAGTCTTTGAAAAACGTCTCATATAGAGGTCAAAACCTCGCAACGAAATCAATTAATATGGAACGTTTTTAATCAATAAGAACGGGACATTTCATCTTGCAGTTGGCTTTGCAGTTCTTTCATCTCGTTGGGTGCGAGTCTGTAAGGAGCACGAGATATTGGTGCAGCTCCTGGTACAATATCTATTTGAAATTCAACAGATAGATGTGGAGGTAGTCCCGGTAATTCTTTCGGAAATACATCGGGAAATTCTTTTACGACGGGAACATCATTGATGCTCTTTTCTTCAGTTTGTACTTTCTCGACGTGTGCTAGAACAACATAGCAACCTTTTCTTATTAGTTTTTGTGCCTTCAAATTACTAATAAGATGTAGCTTCGTGTTGCCCTTTTCTCCGTACACCATTAAGGGTTCTCCTTCTTCTCGTACAATGCGAATTGCATTTTTGTAACATACGATCTCTGCTTTCATCTCCTTCAGCCAGTCCATGCCAACTATTACATTAAAACTCCCTAACTCTACTGGTATCAAATCAATCTTAAATATTTCGCTACCCAGTTTAATTTCTCGATTCCGGCATATATAATCTGCTGAAATTAATTTACCGTTTTCTAATTCGAGTAAAAATTTACTATCCAACGGCGTCAATGGACAACTTAATTTAGCACAAAAATCTCTACTCATATAGCTTCTATCCGCACCCGAATCAAATAAAACGTAAGCAGATTTATTGTCAATAAGAAACGTACCCGTAACAAGTTCCGGGTCTTTCTGTGTCTCTGTCGCATTAATATTGAAAACTCTTCCGCGGCCTTGTCCATTCGTGTTCTCCTGGTTCGGGCAATTTCTAATAATGTGGCCCGGTTTTCCACATTTATAACAAACTACATTGGCATAACTTGCTCCGACACTACTTGCTCCGCCATTACTCGTTCCGACACCATTTATTCCTTTCGTTTTGTTAACCCCTGGTCCGTAGACCTCACACTTCGCCGCGCTATGACCATTTCTTTTACACTTGTAGCAAAATTTGGTGCAAAACCCCGAGTGATACTTTTCACACCTTTGGCATAGCTGCTTCTGATTGTTGTTGTTGTTGCGGTTGTTATTGTTGTTGGGATGATTGTTGTAGTTGTTGTTGTTGTTGTGCCGTTTGTTGTAGTTGCGATTGATGTTGCGATTGTTGGGATAGTTGTTGTTGTATTGGTGACTCTTATCACCGTTTTTCTCCCACTTTCTTTTGATTAGCTTCACGTTGACCTCTTCGGCCGCCTGTTCTTTAATTCTTCCCTCAATCTAGTTCACTAGTTTGTGAGCCATTCTACATGCCTTTTGTATGGAGGCAGGCTCGTGTGAACTTATATATTCTTGGATTCTCTCCGGTAACCCTTTCACAAACGCGTCGATCTTCTCTTCCTCATCTTCGAACGCTCTCGGACACAATAGGCACAATTCTGTGAATCGTCTTTCGTACGAAGTAATATCGAATCCCTGTGTTCGTAACCCTCTAAGTTCTGACTTGAGCTTATTGACCTCGGTTCTGGGACGGTACTTCTCGTTTATCAAGTGCTTGAATGCTGACCACGGTAGCTCGTAAGCAGCATCTTGTCCCACTTGCTCTAGATAGGTATTCCACCATGTTAACGCAATACCTGTGAAGGTATGCGTAGCGTACTTCACTTTGTCACCTTCAGCACACTTACTTATGGCAAACACCGATTCAACTTTCTCAGTCCACTGTTTCAATCCGATTGGTCCTTTGGTCCCATCAAATTCTGAAGGTTTGCAGGCAGTGAATTCCTTGTAGGAGCATCCTACACGATTTCTTGCGCCGTTAGCTGTATTGCTAGATTCAGAGTTATTGTTGGTATGTAGCGCGGCCTGTACTGCGGCTATGCTTGAAGCAAGAAAGGCACGAAATTCCTCTTCGCTCATATTCAAGGTGTGTCGAGTAGTCGGTGCCATTTCCTTCAAAATAGTCAAATGAAATAAGTTAATCATACAGAATATTAAGAGTAGTCAATAGTATCTCGTAGCATAATATGAACTCATTTATAAAAGCTTTTTCTTCATATTAGTGTTTTATAAGTTTAAATTCGGGTACTACCTACCCGTTAAGTTCATACTTAGTAGCTAATATACAATTCAACTACTACAATTCCATATGAAAAACTGATTATAATAATATATCACATACAAATATTCTTCAAACTTACAACTTCGCTATATTACATATAACATGAAATATAGTACACTATGATACGGGACAGTTTTGAAGATAAATCTAGTTAATACGCAAGTTGTTCAGCAAAGGAAATAAAGACACGTAATTCATAAGTCCAGAAACAAGTCATGCATTCTGATTTTACTAAGACGACTTCCCATCCATGGTCTTGTGGAAAATAACCGTTATGACCATTGGCTAGGTAGCATGTTGTAATGTCGTCAAAAGGACGAGGGTTTTGTAATGTTCAACAGCCCCGTAATAATCTAAAAACCTTGTTTCTCACCCCAACTACTGAATCCGTCACTTGTGGAAAAGTTTTATTTAAAAGCTGCAATCCGATGTTCTTTTTCTCACTTTGGTAAGAAGCGAACATCACTAACCCGTAAGCATAACATGCTTCTTTATGTTGCATGTTAGAAGCTCTTTCTAATTCACGAAATCCTATGTTGGGATATGTTGAGTCAAAATAGGTTCTTAACCCGTAGCGTAAAATTGCATTTGGGTTCCCCGCATTTAACGCTTTAAAGAAAACACTGCGTAACTTAAAGTCTTTCCAATGTGATATACCCCACCTATCAAAGGAAAGCCTTTTATAAACTAAGGCATTTCTGGAAAGTCTTTCAAATGTTTGACAAGTTAATTTCGCCATAACTAAATGTGCTGATGAATTCTGACCGACTCTAGACAAGATTTCCTCAATCATATCCTCTGGTAGGTCTTCTAAAATATTCGGTTGTCTGCCCTTAACGTCCATTTTGTTTTTATACTATAAAATAGACAAGGATTAGATTCGTAATAATAAACAATACAAGCAATTTTTACATAGAACATAAAAGTATAAGCACACTACAATACATTTATTACACAACATGCCCACACCCCTCTAATTTGAATCACTGGTTTCTTCTTCTTCGGACTTGGTTCTTTTTCCTAATTTTTTAGGAATATATGATGTTCCTCTAATACGAGCCGCCGTTTTCCACATTGGTTTAGAAAAACCTGGTGGTTTAGAGGTTCCCGGGTTATTGTCACGATATTGAAAATATGGGTATTGACGGTACATATAAAGTTCATCGGGGTCGGAATCAGATTTCTCTATTTTGATGCCTTTTCCCTTATTATTTTCTTTTGCCTCATTAAATTGGGTCGGGATAACATCATCGGAATCCTCATCAGGATCCGATTCATCGAAAAATTAATAATTTTCCCAATATTTTGCTTCCTTAGCGGAAACACCATTGACCATTATTAACTTTGGTCCATTGGTTGAGGATTTTCTTTTATTTGACCGGTTTTCAGTGGTTCCTACTATTCCCCCTCCGGAACCTCTTCTTCTTCCGGTTCCTCTTCTTCTAGTTCCTCTTCTTCCGGTTCCTCTTCTTCCGGTTCCTCTTCTTCCGGTTCCGTTTCCTCTTCTTCCGGTTATTCGGGAACTTGTGAATCTTGCCAATATATATTCGACTCTTCGTTATTATTAGGTGAGTCAATGGAATTTGTGCTAGAGGTTGACATCTATCACACAATATCAAACATGTTAAGAGATTAATATATCACATAATATTTACATGTTAATAATATATAGTTTCCAACAAAAATGTTAGCAATCATTTTTAAAGAAAACACGGTCGAAGTCCAGACTCACTAATGCATCCTAACAAACTCGATAAGACACACTAATGCAAATTTTCTGGTTCTCTAAGACCAACGCTCGGATACCAACTGAAATGTCCCGTTCATATTGATTATAAATGTTCTATATTAATTGATTTCGTTGCGAGGTTTTGACCTCTATATGAGACGTTTTTCTAGGGCTGTAAATGAGCCGAGCTCGAGTAGCTCGTTAAAAACTCGATTTGAGCCAAGCCTAAATGAGCTCGAGCCCGAGTTCGAGCCTAAGTTAAGGCTCGTTTAATAAACGAGCTTACCAAACGAGCCAAGTTAATTGTTCATAAAACGAGCTGTTAAAAAAATTGTTCATAAAACGAGCTTATCACGAGCCGAGTTCGAGCTTGCTACATGTATCACGAGCCGAGCTCGAGCCAAAAAATTAAAGCTCGACTCGAGCCGAGCTCGAACACTGTAAAACTCGGGCTCGGCTCGGCTCATTTACACCCCTACGTTTTTCAAAAACTGCATTCATTTTTAAAACAACCATAACCTTTATTTTATCAATAAAGGTTTTAAAAGCATTACGTAGATTATCAAATAATGATAATCTAAAATATATTGTTTACACATGACCATTACATAATGGTTTACAATAGAAATATATTACATCGACATATGTTTCTTGAATGCAGTTTTTACACAATATCATACAAACATGGACTCCAAATCTTGTCCTTATTTTAGTATGCAACAGCGGAAGCTCTTAGTATTCACCTGAGAATAAACATGCTTTAAACGTCAACAAAAATGTTGGTGAGTTATAGGTTTAACCTATATATATCAAATCGTAACAATAGACCACAAGATTTCATATTTCAATACACATCCCATACATAGAGATAAAAATCATTCATATGGTGAACACCTGGTAACCGACATTAACAAGATGCATATATAAGAATATCCCCATCATTCCGGGACACCCTTCGGATATGATATAAATTTCGAAGTACTAAAGCATCCGGTACTTTGGATGGGGTTTGTTAGGAGCAATAGATCTATCTTTAGGATTCGCGTCAATTAGGGTGTCTGTTCCCTAATTCTTAGATTACCAGACTTAATAAAAAGGGGCATATTCGATTTCGATAATTCAACCATAGAATGTAGTTTCACGTACTTGTGTCTATTTTGTAAATCATTTATAAAACCTGCATGTATTCTCATCCCAAAAATATTAGATTTTAAAAGTGGGACTATAACTCACTTTCACAGATATTTCCTTCCTCGGAAATAAGACTTGGCTACGGATCGATTCACGAACCTATACAAATATGTACATATATATCAAAGTATGATCAAAATATAATTACAACCATTTTTATTATGTTTTAAAGATTTGAGTGTATTAAGTCAGCTGTCCTCGTTAATAACCTACAACTAGTTGTCCACAGTTAGATGTACAGAAATAAATCGATATATATTATCTTGAATCAATCCACGACCCAGTGTATACACGTCTCAGGCTAGATCACAACTCAAAGTATATATATATTTTTGAAATCAACCTCAACCATGTATAGCTAACTCCAACATTGCTGCATATAGAGTGTCTATGGTTGTTCCAAATAATATATATACATGGGTCGATATGATATGTCAAAACATTTGCATACGTGTCTATGGTATCTCAAGATTACATAATATATTAGAATACATGTATAATACAATATAAGTTAGCTAGGATATGATTTGTATAGATTTGTTAAATATTTCCCGTAGCTAAAAAGATTAAAAATATTCAATCTTGTTTTACCCATAACTTCTTCATTTTAAATCCGTTTTGAGTGAATAAAATTGCTATGGCTTCATATTGAACTCTAATTTAAGAATCCAAACAGAAAAAGTATAGGTTTATAGTCAGAAATTTAAGTTACATGTCAATTACTAAAGAGGTAGTCATTTTCGTCGAAAGAACGACATCTTGATGACCATTTTGAAAAACATACTTTCACTTTGAGTTTAACCAAGATTTTTGGATATAGTTTCATATTCATATGAAAAATCATTTTCCCAGAAGAACAACTTTTAAATCAAAGTTTATCATAGTTTTTAATTATCCAAACCAAAACAGCCCCCGGTTTCACTACGACGGCGTATATCTGATTTTATGGTGTTCATCGTGTTTTCAGGTTTTAAATCATTAAGTTAGCATATCATATAGATATAGAACATGTGTTTAGTTGATTTTAAAAGTCAAGTTAGAAGGATTAACTTTTGTTTGCGAACAAGTTTAGAATTAACTAAACTATGTTCTAGTGATTACAAGTTTAAACCTTCGAATAAGATAGCTTTATATGTATGAATCGAATGATGTTATGAACATCATTACTACCTCAAGTTTTCTGGATAAAACTACTGGAAATGAGAAAAATGGATCTAGCTTCAAAGGATCCTTGGATGGCTTGAAAGTTCCTGAAGCAGAATCATGACACGAAAACAGTTCAAGTAAGATTTTCACTCGAAATAAGATTGTTATAGTTGTAGAAATTGAATCAAAGTTTGAATATGAATATTAACTTGAATTAGAAAGATAACCTACTGTAAATAACAAAGGTTCCTTGATCTTAGATGTTTACTTGGAATGGATTAGAAAGCTTGGAAGTAGACTTGCAAACTTGGAAGTATTCTTGATTTTTATGAAACTATACTTATGGAATTTATGAAGAACACTTAGAACTTGAAGATGGAACATGAGAGAGATCAATTAGATGAAGAAAATTGAAGAATGAAAGTGTTTGTAGGTGTTTTTGGTCGTTGGTATATGGATTAGATATAAAGGATATGTAATTTTGTTTTCATGTAAATAAGTCATGAATGATTACTAATATTTTTGTAATTTTATGAGATATTTCATGCTAGTTGCCAAATGATGGTTCCCACATGTGTTAGGTGACTCACATGAGCTGCTAAGAGCTGATCATTGGAGTGTATATACCAATAGTACATACATCTAAAAGTTGTGTATTGTACGAGTACGAATACGGGTGCATACGAGTAGAATTGTTGATGAAACTGAACGAGGATGTAATTGTAAGCATTTTTGTTAAGTAGAAGTACTTTGATATGTGTCTTGAAGTCTTTCAAAAGTGTAAGAATACATATCAAAACACAATATGTATATACATTCTAATGGAGTCGTTAAGTCTTCGTTAGTCGTTACATGTAAGTGTTGTTTTGAAACCTTTAAGTTAACGATCTCAATTAATGTTGTTAACCCAATGTTTATTATATCAAATGAGATGTTAAATTATTATGTTATCATGATATTATGATGTATGAATATCTCTTAATATGATATATACATTAAAATATCGTTACAACGATAATCGTTACATATAAGTCTCGTTTCGTAATTCTTGAGTTAGTAGTCTTGTTTTTTACATATGTAGTTCATTGTTAACACACTTAATGATATATTTAAATATCATTTTATCATGTTAAATATAGTGTATCAATATCATAATATGATACATATGTATTTAGTAGACGTTATCATAAGAATATCGTTATATATATCATTTCGAATTTCTTAACTTAGTAATCTCATTTCTTATGTATATCACACATTGTTAATATACTTAGTGAGATACTTACTCATCATAATCTCATGTCAACCATATATATATGTCTATATATACCACAACATGTAGTTTTTACAAATTTGTAACGTTCGTGAATCGCCGGTCAACTTGGGAGATCAATTGTCTATATGAAACTTATTTCATTTAATCAAGTCTTAACAAGTTTGATTGCTTAACACGTTGGAAACATTTAGTCATGTAAATATCAATCTCAATTAATATATATAAACATGGAAAAGTTCGGGTCACTACAATCGATAGGCATCCGTGGGTGGAGGAATGACTTCCCTTTTACTTTAGGGTAGAGGAAATGAATGTCTATATCTAACCTCCCCATTTGAGTATTGTTGTTGTTGTATATAAAAAAAAAAACCCCTAGATCTAAAAGTTATCTACTCCCGCCCAACAGGCTCTCTACTTTGATAACGCCCCCACTAACACCTCTTCTGAAAAGCACCACCGCCGCAAACCTTATTTCCGATTATAATTTCTGCCACGAAAACAATCGCCGTCGCTGCCCACACGACGTCCGGTTATGATTCCGTTTCTGGTTGGCTTCCAGATCCAGGTTGACGTAGGTTTTGTTAAATTATATATTCCGGATTTTCGTTTGATGCATAGCTTAGGGATTTGGGTTTCCAGATACAAATGTATGAGTATACTACAATTATCTAAAAATGTTGTATTTAATATATTTTTTTAGTTTGTTTAAAAGTCTACAATCGATCTTTTCACCGAAATGAAGTGTCTTTGATTACAACTAACAATGAGATTTAATTTAAAGACTCTTTATTTTTAATTTTTCTGTTATGGTCGAAAATCTTAAATTCTGTTTTTATTGAATAGATTTGAAGTTTATTACATTGTACAGTAATATTTTTGGTCAAAAATCTTACAGAGCTTTTTACTATTAATGGGTTTGTAGTTAAGTTGGTTGATATATCTAGTAGATCTGGATTTTTTTTTTTTTAACGGCAAGATTGCATCAGTCCGGACCGGAGCCTAGTTATCATTTACACACACACGTTCGGGCAGGAAACCCGAACCACGATCACAGGGATCCGAACCCTTAAACCATCCCGAGGGGCAGGCGGGCCGGACCTTAGTCCCGGATCGGGTCGGTAAAACCTTCCCTTTGGGCTGACCTCAATTGAGCCTATTTCAGTCCATGTTTAATTTGGTCATTCAGAAGCCAGGTTCGAACCCTGGACCCATAGGCGGATCCAGTATGTTAGGAGGGGGGGCGCCCGCCCCCGGTGAATTTGAAATTTTTAGTGTAAAATTTTTGGATATTTTGACTTTGCCCCCGGTGGAAAAAAAAATTTGCCCCAAAACTTACATATTTTGCCCCAAAATTTTTAAATTTTGTCCAATACTCCAAATTTTGCCCCAACCCCTTCAAATTTTGTCCACAAACCTTCAAATTTTGCCCAAAAACCTTCATATTTTGCCTAAAAAATTGCTACGGTTTTAAATTTTTTTTGCCCCCAGTGAAATAAAATCCTGGATCCGCCACTGCCTGGACCCAGAGGCGACTTTACATACAAAGCAATGGGGTCCTTGGACCCTACTATATTATAATTTCTTTTTATAAATTACTACTAAAATCTTAAAGGACACCACTAAATTTTAAGATAGGACCACTATATATTTTTAAAATTGATAGTTTTATTGAAGTAAATAGCTATATTTTGGAGAATTTTTTTTACAAAGTATCATTCGGTGTCTAGAGGACCCCATTGAATTCTAATCCTAGAATCGCCGACCTCTTACTCGACGAGGATGTTAAACACCACCGCAATACCACTCAGGCAAATGCCTCGGTGGTTAGTAGATCTGGATTTACCTAGCATATAAATATCTCATTTGTGTTTTTTCAGTTATTGATTATCAATGTACGTTGTTTATATTCAGAAGTGTATTTTGTTTTAGATCAAAAGTATGTTATTAATGAAGATGATAAGATGTTGCAACTTGCAAGATGATAAGGTGTTGCAATTAAATAAAAAAAAATACGTAATATACAATAGTGAGTTTGTCAGCTAAGTTACTCTTCATAATTTTTTCAGTGAAGGGGTAAATATAATATACTGTAATTTATAATTATAATATTATAATATATTTAATTTAATATATATAATATTTACATTAAAATTTCTACCAGGTGGCGCGCGGTATGCACATCCAGTCTCATATAACTTTAATCTTGTAATTTCTTTTTTGGTGAAAATTGACGATGCACTCCCTTTCTTTGGTGAAAATTTAAGCTCAGAAACGAAGCCATGATGATGACCTTGATGGATTCGATTCATAGGATTAATGATTTTGCAAAATTGCAATTTCTAAGTTTTAACAATGCTTTTACTTGCCATGGTATTGTTAAACATAAATAACTTTTATTACTCTATTTTTTTCTCTACAGACCGCTCTTCCATCGTGATCGGACATAAGGTTAGCGAACTTGTTATTCCCTTGGCCTGATATTATAACGAGACTGCTGCAGATATTGAATTCTAGAAGCACCGTAAGTGATTTTAGATTTATGCATTCTTAGTCATGGATATCTGTTATTTATTTAAGAAAAAATTACATATTTGGTCCTTCATGTTTTCCCAATACTGCACGTTTGCCACCAATATTCACGTTTGACGAGGTTTGTCACCCAACTATGCACTTGTTTTGTGTTTGGTCACTAGGTCTGACGGCAACCATTAATGTTAATCCGTTAAGTGGCTCCCATGATTAAAACGTGAGAGTGAGAGTATACACTAATAAGATTTAAATTTGTATCAGTACCCACAACTTCAAATAATCAACTTATGCTTTAACTAATGCATTGACCTTACATATTAAAATGTTCAAAGCAAGTGAAAAATTAAAATTAGCTGCATATATATTTATATAATACTCGTATAATATGTTTATTGTACTTTGAAAGCAGACATAATTTACATTGGGCATTTTCATGTTTATTGTATACATCGCTTTAACATAAAAACCATTATCGTTATCTTTCTCCAGCCACTTCACATTATCCATAAATAGACGATATTTGCCATCAAATATATGTAATAACTTCAGTTATAGTGCAAGATTATTAATCTAAGTCAACTAATGATAAACTTGCCATTAAAAAATGCAATAAACTATGGAGTCTTTCTTTCTTCTGATTCCCTTTTTGTGAAAAGATGAATAGAGGATTGTTATAACAAAAGCTACAATTGTAATCACAACACTAAGTTTAAGTTTTTGTGTCCGGTTTCGGGTTGAACTATCCAATTGCTCTATGGAGCAGACTCATTGGTAGACTATATAGAATAACGCCAATTGTGACGATCGCTCCAAATTCATATGGACGAACACGTCATTCATTGATTTCATTGCGAGGTATTTGACCTCTATATGATACATTTTGTAAACATTGCATTCTTTTGAAAAGGCACACCATAAATGAATATTTAAATCAAAGGTTTTCGACATCTGATGATTTCTACATATAGACAATCACCATAAATAATAGTTTACAACAGTATTTCCGTTGACAATGCAGTCAAAATAAGATACATGGTGATGATTTGGTGAATGCAACGTCTCCTTGAAAAATATGTCATGTAAGACTCCATGCACATAGCTTTTTTAACATCTAAGCAAACAGCGGAAGACTTCTAGGAAACCTGAGAATAAACATGCTAACAAGTGTCAACACAAAGGTTGATGAGTTCATAGTTTTAATGTTGCGCATAATCTGTATATAAAGGTGGATCACAAGATTTCAGTTATTCAATTCAGAAATGTTTATCAAAATATTCTACGAAATTGAGCACCCTGATAACTAAACTTAACGTATATATAATTTGTACCCTTTGTATAATCATCTTAATAATACACGCAAACCAACGTGTACGCTTCTCAAATAGCATACGTCCGTTAAAAGGCTAGTGCTCTAGCTCGGACGGGGATATCAAGCCCTATGGATCCATATACTACTACTTGCGCCCACCAGTTCTTATAACTGGCAGTTAACAGTTACCAAAGCTAAGGGATTTTCGGTTCAAACTCAGTGTAGAATTTAGTATGTACTTGTATCCATTGCGTTTAAAATAAAGTGCATGTATTCTCAGCCCAAAAATATATATTGCAAAAGCAATTAAAAAGGGAGCAAATGAAACTCACCTTAGCAGCATATAAAGTCGTTCACCAAAATGTGATCGAAACACAGATTACCAAATAACCGTAGATCTCAACCTAGAGAACATATGTTGGTCAATAAATGTCTATCAAGCTAGGTCAGGTCATAGTGTATCACAATCCTAATGCTCGATATTGACATACAAAAGTTATCCAATGTTGTTTCAAAAAGTCAATTTTGACAATAGTTTAACAAAACGAGACGTACCTTATATAAGGATTCATTTACTCGGTTGGTAATATTCAAAAATCTAATTTATCAATCTCGTAAACAAGTTGTTTAAATCTTAATTGTAGATTCAAAAGCAATTTCAATTAACTTCAATCATAATTCAGTTGCTCATATCTTTTAATCCGTTCATCGAAATTATTCGATATCTAAATGAAAAGTTATTGATTTTTCGCCAGCTTTCCAAAAACATGTATATCATATACCTTTTACCAGTAATATATGTATTTAATTCGTCGTACATCATAAACTGTTTAACAAGGAAATTTAGCATACAAGCATGTATAAATATATATACTCGAGCACTAGACATGGATACACAATTATTATATAAAAGATAAAATATAAGTACTTACATATCAATATTGAGATTCAATATTGTAGAAAAGTACGTAGACGTAACGGAGATGATAACACTAGGTTTGACTTGTAAATAATACCCATGAAGATTACCCATAACCTCCTTGGCAATAACCCATAATTTTCTTAGCTTTATCCCGCTCATAAAACTATTTTGAAAGTGACACGTTCATGACCTCGTCGTAGTATTTTATGTATAATACTAATAATAATACAAATACTACTACTAATAATAATAATAATAATAATAATAATAATAATAATAATAATAATATAATTAATAAATATAATACGGAGTAATTAAAACAGAGGCAGATATCTCGAGCTTTATAGGTGTGGCCTGTCCAGGACTGCCATGCGATCGCATGGCCTCCAAGACCATTTCCCATGCGATCGCATGGGATGGATTTCCAGCTCATGATCTTTTAACTTCTAGTTTGTCGACATATTTTTTAATTATTAATATAATATATTTAATTTATATAATTATATATTATATTAAATTCACATGCATAGTTGACTTGTAATTTTCGTTCCGATAAGTCATACGTCGTCACTCGACTTGTGTCCCGGTTCCGGTTTTTCGAACGTCCTATCGTATACTGAGAAAACTTGTACTTTACGTTTCGTGAATCGTACCTTTGTCAAAATATAGTCTTAAATCATCCATAAACTACACACTGTAGCAAAGTTACTGTAGTAAAGTCATTTTTTACTGTAGCAATTCACTGTAGCAAAGACAATTTTTACTGTAGCAATTCACTGTAGAAAAGGCCAATTTTTACTGTAGCAATTCACTGTAGCAAGTCAATTTCACTGTAGCAAATAGTGATTTTCAAAAACACTGTAGCATTTTGGGTACTGTAGCAATTTGAAAATGTTACTATCGTTTACTAAATAACTTGAAATTATATATATGTATATATCTTTTTAATATATATAAATCAGTTTTTAAATACACATTGGAAGTTATTTATAAATAAATTTTAATAATAAATATTTCAACTTATCATATATATTCAAATAGATATTTAAACCAATAAGTTTAATGTACGGTATCAAATAATTAATACATTGTTACCTTTTCAAGTTATAGTATATATGTATCTATTTACATATAATTGTTCGAGAATCGTCGAAAACAACCGAAGGGGATTTAAATATATAAAAGTAGTTCAAAAATTTTGAGATTCAGTTTTACAGTCTTTGCTTATCGTGTCGAAAATGTTAATCATACAAAGATTAAGTTTAAATTTGGTCAGAAATTTCCGGGTCATCACACCAATGTAAAAAATAAAATCACTAGCTTCATCCCCCGTAGGGTCCATCCAATTTTAATAATGTTTTTACGGAGAAAAGTGTCACGATCATACCAAAGGTACCAAAGGTAAATGTCACGATGGATTTGAATTTTTGTAAAAAATTTAAATGTAACAACTGTAACAAAGATATATTAAATTAAATTTAGTACTAGCATACTCGATGGTATCAATTTCATTTGTTATTGATACCAAGATATCAATTTCGTTGATTATTGATACCAATATATCAATTTCATTGGTTATTAATACCATCGATTTGACTAAGAAACGATTTAAGGTGGCATTGTCCATTGGGATAACACCCAAAAGCCAAGTCACGATCTTGGTTACTGCTGTTACATTTAAGATTTTACAGGAAAAGTCAATTCAATTGTGATGTTTCTCTTTAGCATGATCTGGGTACTCTTCTCCGTCAAGACATTTTTAAAGTCGGATGACTCTATCGGGGCGAAGCTAACGGTTCTGTTTTTTACATTGACGCTATTCTATATAGCGTACTAATGGTGTCCACTTCATGCAGTCGTAGTTCAACTTGGAACCGGGTATAAAAGTTTAAACTTGGTGTCGTGATTGCAATTGTAGCTTGTGATATAAAAGAAAGGAAGAAAGACTTGATATGTTATTAGGTTCTTAATGGTTAATTTTATTTTAATTTGTCTTGATTAATAAACTTGCACTTTGATTGAAGTTTCTGCATCTATTTTGATGAAAATTTTTGTATATCTGTGGATCATGTGAAGTTGCTGAAGAAAGATAGCGATAATAGTGTTTACATTATATCAATGTATAAATATTTTTCTTTGTACTCTACGAAGATGCCAATGTAAATGATGTTTGCTTTCAAAGTTAATACCTATGACTCGTGAATGCAATTAAATTCAAATTTTCACTTGTGTTGACCTTTTTGATATGTGAAGTCAATGCAATAGTTAAAGCATAAGTTGATTATTTGGAGCTTTTGGTACGAATACAAATTTGAATCGTATTAGTTAGCAGATTAGTTATTTGGTTGGAGCTCACATGTAAATACGGACACCGATTCCAATATGGGAAATGGACAACCATCTAAGATATTGTTAACATGGGAGTCCATGATGACCAATATCGAAAATTTGAGGTCTAATATGGCGGCTAAGAAATTCATGCCATTGCGCCAGTCTCAAGATACACGAGAATCTCAAGTGTCAGCCTTCCGAATCTCTAGATGAAACATTAGCCAGATTAAAACAACGTTCACGAGAGGACGAGGATCTCGATCAGTATTGTAATACCCGTAATTTTTGAAATAATTATAGTTAATAGATATAAATATAAATAGATATCATGGAGTAGAATGATAATAAAATATTATTATATTGTGTTGATAAAAAAAATTAATAATAATAAAAAAATGAAAAGTAAAGTAAAGTAATATAATTGAAAATGGTTAGTGGAAGCTTTTAAATCCATAACTTTCAGCTGGCCACATTAATTTTTAACTATCACTACCCTACTACTTAAATTATAAGTATTAGTTAGTGGATGATGAATACATAACTATTGTACAATTCTTAAATATATAACAAATGAATAAATACGATCGAATTAATACCAATGGATTGTTAAAAGATTAGTAGTTTTGTTATTAATTAAAATAAATAAATAAATCAATCAATAACAATTTTAAATTATGTTAGTGGTGTGGAAAGTAATTAAACGTCGTCTGATGGAGTTCCACTTTTGTTCAAAATTGATGGATTAGGATTATTTTAAAATATAGTTTTGGATATGCTTTGACAGCTAACATATAGTTGAAATGGGGTTGTAGGATTTGTTGGATTCATATACCTTAATAATTTATTAAGTCTTACATCTATATATAAATTCAAACCTCTACACAAAAATCAAAATCCCACAGAAGACCACTCGAAGCCTCGTTTCATTTTCAAGTGAAGATATGATGATATATATTTTGATAAGCAACTGTTCGTAGATTTATATAATTTTGAGGTACGGATTCTTATTTGCAAAGTAATCAAATATCATTTTTAATTCCTATAATTCTTTCAGCGTTATTCGATCACAATTTTTTTTAGTTGTTAATTATATGTCTATAAACAGAGTTCATGAATTATAACCCCATAAAATTTATGAATGATAGTTTTCATGTAACTAGGATATAAAATAATAACTTGATAAAATTAAAGCATACAAATTTTATGCTACTATCAATGCTTGTAAATATTAATATGAGTATACTTATAAAATTATGACAAATGGGCATTGAGGTCTTGCCACATAAGTGACAACAGTTGATGCAATTGAATTAAATTGCATGTGGCCACTATTATAATTAACTCACTAAATCCTTATAACATGTAGGTTACTAAACAAATTTAAGTATAAAACGATAATACGAACTTAACTGGATGTATTTAGATAATATGGAAAATAAATAGAAACAAACATATAAGAATCATACGGTAACACTAATTAAATAAAGGATATTACATACTCCCTATTTGAATGTGTTTTGTACTCATACGTACGTATTCATTAGATTTGGCTCGGTGATCGCTTCCTTTGGTGGTATTTTGTTGTCCTTGGAATTTCATCATTCAACATAAGGTACGGATATTCTAGGTGGTTTTAGGATCGCTTCGGTAAATCTTTCCTCTCAAAACCTTGTTTCGAATTGTGTATACAAATTATTGGTATGACATGCTTATTTGGAAATTCGTTATATTTGTTAGTCTATATATTGTGTTGTGTTTTCCTCATTTTGGATGTACTAACGAGGTTGCTAATTATGTTTGTTAATTGAGGAAATTATAATATTTTGGCCTTTGAAAATTGTGTCAAAACCATGCCTCGAAACAGCCCGAAAAATGTCGGAAACATTCCGGTAAAGAACATGTGTGAGTGTGGCGAGTGGTACGGTGATTCGTATCGAGTGTCCCTCATTCCATGTGGCTTTACATGTCCCTTTAAGTCCCGTTTAAGTTATCAATTTGTTAAGGGCTAAAATATTATGTAACATGATTCATGATAAAGGTTGGACCGAATGGTTGGGTTGACACTTGATTTTAAAAATAATACGACATACAATATTATAACCATTTTAAGTATTTGGTCAAGCGTAAAATATTTAAGTCATATCATTAATTCTTTTTAAATATCTTTTAAAGTCTATTAATCACTTTAAAGGGTATATGAAAACTTATAATTTATAAATCGGTTAAAACGTTTTCTTAAAATGTGCCTAAGAGTAACCTATTCATGGAGGTCCCATGAGCGCGTTATTGTGACACCGGTAACGTGGCATCGACCGTAGCGGTGTATTTGTTATATCTACGGCATCTCCTTTTGATTGCCCGGTGGTGGTACGAGCTCATTGTTATTATATATTTGTAATAGGAGGCGTATGGATCGATCCTAGGATTTTTGTTTTGACGGTGTACGTTCATCGTAGTGTCATACGAAACGTCACCGATGTGGATGATTAGTGGAGTAGCTACCCTATGATTTCATTTTGGATAATTTGATATATATATTTGTTTAACTCTTAGTACGTGACTTTGATATTTTGACATATTCGTTATTAAGGATCTATACATATTTGCACCTTGATTTTAAAATAAGTTACTTTGTAAATAAGTTTGTTTTGAAATTTGTCATGCATGTCATACTGTACTCTGTTCTTTGTTATATCCGTTCACTGGGCTTTGGCTCAGTCGTATTCTTTGTTTTTCTTCTTATACGACAGGTAATCAAGGGGGCGTTGGGAACGAGGGAAGAGTGTAGAGTGGAGTGAACTTAGCACCTTGCCTTAGAGATTTCCTTCAAGATTTAGTAGTTTATTTTGGTTTATTAACACTTTTGAATAAGTTTGTCAACCTTGGTGTTTTGACTATGGTTTGAATTCGAATAAGAATAACGCTCATTTACCTTTTAAGTTACCTTTATTTATACGTTTTGTAATTCGTAAGATTAGGGTCTTTACAGATGGTATCAGAGCTTAGGTTCCCTCTTGTAAAAACTTACGTCCTAAGTTATGGCCTGTGAGATTTGGGTAGACTTTGGGTTAGGATTTTCTTTCCGCATTAATAATATGTTTCCACTTCTCATATTCTCTTGTTATCCTTCTTACTAATTGTAACCGTTATATCCTCATCTCGTTCATAGATGGCACCGAAAAGAAAAAGGATGTCTGAGGAGGAGGTAGAAAACAAGATTAACCAAACAATCACGAATTTGTTACCCAACATTGTAGCTCAAGCTATTGACGCTGTGATGCCCCGTACAAAACCATCGTGTACGAATCATCAACAACAGGATCATTACAAGGTCAAACACTATATGCGTTTTTAAAACAAGTTTGCATTCATGATAAAAAAAAAGGTGACGTCATAAACAACGTCAAATGTTTTACCTCCAAAAGTATGCTTCAATGAACGGAAGAAAATATAATAGTGCATGACCCTTAGGTCGTTACAAATCATAGTTCAAAAGTATTAAAGTTATGAATGCAAGATAACGTTCATGCAGTGAGATCTCTAAAGCAGCGGGTGTCTACAGCAAGACTAGTATACAGCGGAAGCAGCTAACCTTAAGCACCTGAGAAAAACATGCTTAAAAACGTCAACACAAAGGTTGGTGAGCTATAGTTTAAGTATAACAGTATGTAAGGTAGGCCACGAGATTTCAGTGCTACAAAGAGCGTTTCAAAACAGTATGATAAAGTATATGTTTAACCGTGGGCACTTGGTAACTAACTTAACGTTTATACCCCCTGAAAGTACACTTGGCAAGTGCGTATGTTTACGAAGTATTAAACACCCGTTAAATGCTAGCGTTACTAGCCCGAGTGGGGATGTCAAACCCTATGGATCCATATCTAATATTCGCGTTCACCGGTTCAAAAACCAATGACTAAACGTTATCGAGCTAAAGGGAATGTTTATGCCGTTGTATAACCCACACATATATAAAGTTTAAGTACTCGTGCCTAGTATGTAAAACGTAAAATGCGCATGTATTCTCAGTTCCCAAAATAGTTAAAGTAAAAAGGGAATGCTATAACTCACAATGATAAAGTAGCGATAAAGTATGACTCGGGAAATAAGCAAGTGTGTAGGTCCGGAAAGTCCTCAACCTAAGTCAAATAGTACTAAGTAAGTAAATCATCCCAATAGGTTTAAATGTATGTAAATTGGGTCTTAAGGGTCATCATCATTCATCATCAAACAAAAGGTGTAAAGTAAGTTTCGTTCATGAAAAGAGTTTAAAACAAAGGCTGAGTTCGGTCAGTCACCACGGCCTCTATACCTATTGAAATAAGGTGAGACCAGTGGAAATGGCCCCGTATATGAGTCCTTTAGTTGTGATAAAAATCCCAGAAGCAAACTCGTCTTCGTTTGACCGTGGCGACGGTCTAAGTGTGAGTAGGTCAGAATTTTCAGCACAACGTTAAAAGACATAGTGACGATCGGAGGGCCATAAATCCTAAACCGTAACTCGGATTAAGATGAGTCCTAAATGAAAAGTTATATACTTGAACAGAGATATCTGAAAATCATCTTTACATTAGCCTAGGTCGTTCGGGTCAGACACAGAAACAGTAAAACAGTAGGTTCCGGTGGTTCTTGGTACTCGATGCTTATCACGGTTCTCATCCTTGATGCATATAGCTTCAAGTGTACAACTCGTTGATGTGTTTGCATCATCTTAACCAAATTTTCACCATCATAACACTTGTGTAAGTCCAAGACATGTAGCACAACTCATTTAAGTGTTGCAAGTGTTTTGATGAACCAAAGTTACATCAAAGTCTTAGATCCGACACATACATGAACTATAAAAGTAGTTTTGAACTACAAACTTGAAAGTGAACTAACTAATCAAGATCTTAAGATATAGAACATAGTTCTTAGTTAGATCTTGAAGATCAAGACCCAAAAGTCTAGATCTAAAGTTATTAAGTTAAATCTAACACAAGTGTATGAAGTTATAACTAAAGAGTTACACTTCCATGTTCTTGAACTTTCAAGTTAACTTTTAGTTTCAAGAAGTATGAGATCAAGACTAACTTGTAATACTTGACCAATTAAACCAATAAACATGAAATTAAAGTGCATAATATGAAGTAATAAACTTAAATAAGCAAGTTAATAAGTTCATGGGTTTCATACTTTTAAAGATTCAAGCCTAAGTCTTGATCTTTAGAAAGTAAACTTTAAGTTTACTTCATGAACACAAGTATGATTTAACTCATGAACTTTACTCTTTTAAAACTTTAAATGTAGAACATAAACTTGAAAGTTTAAGCTCCCTTATGTTCTTGTAAATACAAGATAAATGAAGAACAAACTAGCAAGTTTGATTCTTGATAATTAGTAAGTAAACAACTAACAAACACAATTAACTAAACAACAACAAAGAATGATGATGATGAAGGTTGTAGGTCACGGTTTTGACAAGGAAAAAGAAGAAGAAGTAAGCTTGTTACTTACAAGACTTGAGAGAAAAAAAAAGAGAGAAAAGCTTGAGAGAAAAGTGTAGTAAGTTGTGTGTGTTTTTGGAATGAGAGAAATGCAAGTGTTTCAAGTAGTAAAAAAAAGATTTTGAACTCCTTTCTTGCTCCCATAGCCGACGGTTTGGATGGGTTCCAAGGGGGAGGGAGTTGTCTACTAGATTATGCATGTTAAAGTCTAAAAAAGTTGGTTAATAGATGGCATATGCATGGGAAGAACAAGTAACTAGATTCCAAGTCTTTAAACTAACTAGTTAAGTCATAATGATACTTACATGTGTAAAATGGGCTAGTTAAGTCCATATAAGATGTAGGGTGGGCTCTTTAAGTCCATTAGTATTAATCAAAGCCCAAGATCAAGTAATTCTCAAGTTAATCCAATTAAAGCCCAAGTATTTAACTAATAACCATAGTTAATCAAAATGATTAATAAAACTTAATCATGAATGTAAATAATACTCGAAAATATTATTCATGTAATGTACGCGTGTCACAAAGACGTTTCGGGCATTCAAAGTCTTGTATGATCAATCATGGTAACGAGTAAATGTAATAACATACATTCAATAATTCACAAGTATTAATAATAACAATTATTAATAAATAAACGTTGGAAAATCCAGGGTCGTTACATTACCCACCTGTTAAAGAAAATTTTGTCCCGAAATTTTAAGCTGAGGTAGATGGAGGAGTCGGGAAAAGGTGAGGATACTTCTGCATCATTTGATCCTCTCGCTCCCAGGTAAACTCAGGTCCTCGTTTGGCATTCCATCGTACTCGGACGATCGGAATCTTGTTGCGTTTCAAAGTCTTGACCTCACGGTCCATAATCTCGACAGGTTCCTCCACGAAGTGAAGTTTGTCCTCAATAGTAAGTTCTTCCAGTGGTATGATAAGTTCGGGTGCAGCAAGACACTTCTTCAAGTTCGAAACATGAAAGGTAAGATGAACTGAGCTCAATTGAGCTGGAAGATCTAAACGGTAAGCAACGGGTCCAACACGCTCTAAAATTTCAAAAGGACCAATGTATCATGGGTTTAACTTTCCACGTTTTCCAAATCGGATCACACCCTTCCAAGGTGCAACCTTCAACATTACACGGTCACCAACGTTTAATTCAAAGTCTTTACGTTTAAGATCAGCATAACTCTTCTGACAATCGCGGACAGTCTTAAGTCTAGCTTGAATCTGATCAATCTTCTCCGTGGTTTTATGGACTACCTCGGGTCCGGTGATTTGTTTTTCGCCTACTTCGGCCCAACAAATAGGAGATTGGCACTTGTAGCCATACAATGCTTCAAAAGGTGCAGCATTAATGCTCGAGTGATAACTGTTGTTGTACGAGAATTCGGCTAACGGCAAATGCCTTTCCCAGGCCTTTCCGAAATCAATGACACATGCACGCAACATGTCCTCCAAGGTCTGAATCGTACGTTCACTTTGCCCGTCGGTCTGTGGATGATAAGCAGTACTCATATCGAGACGAGTTCCCATGGCTTCTTGCAAAGAACGCCAAAATCTAGAAGCAAAACGGGGATCGCGATCCGAGATGATCGATAAAGGTACACCATGACGAGATACAACATCTTTGATGTATAATTGAGCAAGTATCTCCATTGTATCTATTTCCTTCATCGCTAGAAAGTGTGCAGATTTAGTAAGATGGTCAACAATAACTCAAATAGTATCGTATCCGCCCACCGTCTTTGGTAGCTTGGTAATGAAATCCATCATTATCCTTTCCCACTTCCATTGCGGGATTTCCGGTTGCTGAAGTAACCCAGAAGGTCTCTAATGCTCGGCTTTAACCTTCGAGCAAGTCAAACACTTACCAACATAAGTTGCAACGTCCTTCTTAAGATTCGGCCACCAATACTGTTCTTTAAGGTCGTGGTACATCTTGCCCGCTCCGGGATGAATCGAATATCTCGACTTGTGTGCTTCATCAAGTATAAGGTTCCGTATATCTCCATAAAGAGGTACCTAAATTCTTCCGGCATAACATCGGAGTCCAGACTCCCTAACCTCGAATCGAGAGACAAGTATGTTCAAATGTTCATGAGATATATTCTCCTCCTTGAGAGCCTCATCTTGGGCTACTCGGATCTGGCTGTTGAGATTTGTAACGACCCGGATTTTTCCGATCGTTTTACACTTATAAGATTAATATTTACATAAATTAAACCTTACCAACATGATAAGCAATCTAAATTGTTGAGACTTATGTTTTTGAAAAGAGTTTTACACAACGTTTGACCGTCCAATTTGACCGATGATATCACGAACTATATAACATACGATAATTATACGTTTGTGTATATATATATATATGTATTTTTATATATTTAACATGATCTAAGAATGTTTTAACATCTCATTGTGTACTAATAACAATGAGTTATAAGTATATTTTGAGACTACTAACTTAAGTTTTCAAAACGATAACTATATGTGACGTTCTTCGACTTAAATACTTAAAACTTATAATGCTTATACATGTATCGTATAGATATGTATTTTATCACTTTTAAAGGATTTATATACATAAAACAATATAAGTATATTTACAAAAGATAGCTATATTTGAATTCTCGTTCCGTTTTCTCAAGATTTTTATACGTATATCTAGGGTATATGTACCCGTATCATACCCAGCTTCTATACGTATTTACTATTGGTATATACACATCACAATCACTTTATTAGCAGCTATGAGTCAGCCAACTTTGGATCTTAACATGCATGATTAATCAATTTGGCATATTACAAGACTTTTGCACAATATTACAAATTTATACATCTTTTCACCACCATTTATACTCCATTCCATTTTCATTTTTACTACACATTTTCTCTAACCAAAAACACACTCTTAGGAACCTTAAGTGTTTTTCACAATCTCAGCAAATAACCATGAAGATCTAGCTTCAAAAACAACCCTTAATCATCATAAGAAAATCCATTCAAGAACACTTCAAAAATCCTTCCAAGTAAACAAGTTTACTTCCAACCTTTCAATCCAACTCCACCACTCTTTTGATTCTAGGATTTTTCTCATCTCTTAAAGTAACTTTGTCCAAGTAACTTGAGGTAGTAACCTTATTCATAATCTTATTCAATTCATATTCATATAGCTATCTTATTTTGTGGTATAAAATTTTAACAACAAGAACATAGTTTGAATGATTTCAAACTTGTTCGCAAACTAAATAGATCCTTCTAACTTGAATTTTAAAACACTTCAAGATCTGTAATATATCATAATGATATGCTAACTTAACAAGATATAACTTGGTTTTACAAAGAACACCTTAAAAACTGAATCTATGTTGTCGGAGTGCAACCGGGGGCTGTTTTGAGTTGGATAATTAAAAACCATCTTAAGCTTTGAATTGGAAGTTCATATTCTGGAAAAATTATATTTCTTATGAATATGTTAACACATAAAAATTTCATGGTTTAACTCAAAGTGTAAGTATTTTTAGAAAAATGATCATTAAATGTTGTTTTTATGATGGAAAATGATCACTTTCATAAGTTTCACCAAAGTTTGACCTATAACCTGTGATTTCGAATACAACCTAAGGTATTTTCAGTTCATATTCTTAAAATTTGACTCGATCCAAGAAAGTGGCAAGTTGAACCAACAAAAACGGAGTTGTAATGAAGAAACTACGACTAAAACAAGATCGGGTATGCGAAGCTAGTTTAGCTACGAAAATATTTGGAGAAAAATTAAATTAATCATATATTTCTAATTAATATGATATTTCATATATATTTACTTATGATTTGATTTTATATATTTTAGGACCACCCGTAAACAACACGAGAAGATTAATCATAAGACCTCATTATTGTACGCAACACGTCATTTGACAACACGGTACTTTATGTACGCAACACGTCATTTGACAACATGGTACCATGGGTCAAGATTAATTATGATCAATACGAATACGATGGGGTCTTTATTTATTTTATTGAGCAACTAATTGTGGACCACTAACATCGGACTGCTAACTACGGACTAAGAAAATATTAAAAGTATTAAAAGTATATATATATATATATATATATATATATATATATATATATATATATAACGATTACTTAAAAAGAAAATATGTTGATATATTATATATATGGTTAGGTTCGTGATATCTATCGGAGACCAAGTCGTGATAAATACCTTCAAGGCAAAAGTGAGTATATAGTCCCACTTTTAAACTCTAAATATTTCGGGATGAGAATACATGCATTTTATGATTTACGTTATGGACACAAGTGATTAAAAATATATATTCTACGTTGAGTTGTACCACTAGCATACTTCCCTGTAACTTGGTAACTATTATTTACATGAGGTATTGTAAACGTGAATCCTGTTGATAGATCTATCGGGCCTGACAACCCCAACCGGACTGGACGACCAGTATTCAACGGTTGCACAGTACTTCGTTTCGGTGACTACACTTGGTACGGTGTAGTAAGATTTCATAATAAAGGGAATATGCGACGTTGATTAAATGTTAAGTATGGTTATCAAGTGCTCAACAACTTAGAATATTTTTATTAAAACGTTTATATATGAAATCTTGTGGTCTATATTTATAACGCTGCCGGCATTAAACCTATATCTCACCAACTTTATGTTGACGTTTTAAGCATGTTTATTCTCAGGTGATAACTAAAAGCTTCCGCTGCAACATGTTGAATTTAAGCAAGATCTTGAGTATGCATATTTGTTTCAAAAATAAAACTGCATATCGGAGGATTTGTAATGTAAAATATGTTGGAGGTCGTATTGTTATTATCACATGTAAAGTTTGTAAGTCTAAGATTATCGCTAAACGATAATCATTATTAAGTTGTTTAAACCTTGTATTTGTAATAAAAGCTATGGTTTGTATTGTAAAAACGAATGCAGTTTTTGAAAAATGTCGCATATAGAGGTCAATACCTCGCGATGAAATCATATGTTATTGTATTCGTCCTTATAGTTAAGGTCAGGTTATGACATGTGGTATCAGAGCGTTGGTCTTAGAGAACCGGAAAATTTGCATTAGTGTGTCTTATCGAGTTTGTTAGGATGCATTAGTGAGTCTGGACTTTGACCGTGTTTGATTTCGAAAATATTGCTTATCCTTGTTGGTTAAAAAAAATTAATATGTAAATATTATGTGGTACTAACGTGCTAGTTGTTATGTGATAGATGTCTGGCTTAGAACTTGTTATCACATTCAGCGACTCCGAACCAGAATCTTCAGATGGTGTTCCAGTCATTAACCTGTCCGATGATAAAAACGATACCTTTGGGGAAGACTCATAATTTTCGGATGAATCAATTGAAGAGGAACCAGAAAGTGATCCTGAGGAGGAAGAAATACAGGAAATTACGAAAGACAAGTTTGAAAGAGGAAAGAAACGAAAGGCTACTGAATTGAAAAATCCAAATCCCAAGTTTAGTGAGGATGTTGTGGCACCAACTCCACCAGACACTTCCACCCCTATTCTCGCTATTCCTATTAGTTCTATCCCGGCATCCAGTTCTTCAGCCCCTCCGCCAAAACGCAGGGAGACAGTCAAGATAACCTATAAGCGATTTCTTTGAACACAAACGTTTTGGGTTAAATGATGCGCTGTTGTTTTAAACCATGGGATCATATAACGTTTTGTATAATATTACTAGTGTGGTTTGCTTAATGTTTGATGTAAGATAAGCATATGTAAAATAGTGAAGTGTGAAATGCAATAATTTTCCATGGTTGAGTATTATTTGGGTGATAGTAATTGATTTCTGTACTAACCTATTAAGTATGAACTTTAACGGGTAGGTATTACCCTAGATATAATTATAAAATGCTAATAAGAAGAAAAGGCTTTTATAATAATAACTGGTTCATATTATTAATAAGCTACGATGTACTGTAAATACATACTACATCTATAATATTCCATGTGAATAATTATTTTTTTTTTCATTCTTATTGAAGATTATGGCGCGATTGAACCGAATGACGGAACAAGAAATCGAGGAACTCATAAATCAGCGAGTGGACGACAGAATGTTATGGGTCGAGGCTGCGAGAGGTGCTGCAGTTAACCCAAATCCTCGTGTGGGATGTACTTACAAAACTTTTCAAGGTTGCAAGCCCTCATCATTCAGTGGAACAGAAGGACCAGTCGGTTTAATCCGGTGGATCGAAAAGATTGAGTCTGTGTTTAAAATCAGTGGTTGTATTGAGAAGGACATGACCAAGTATGCATCGTGCACCTTACAAGATAGTGCACTCACGTGGTGGAAAAACTATGTGAAGGC
This sequence comes from Rutidosis leptorrhynchoides, assembly GCF_046630445.1. NCBI lineage: Eukaryota > Viridiplantae > Streptophyta > Magnoliopsida > Asterales > Asteraceae > Rutidosis > Rutidosis leptorrhynchoides. Next base: position 51,585,005 of record NC_092334.1, read on the forward strand.
CGTAGGAGGAGATGTAGCTTATGATACTCCCTGGGAAGAATTCAAAATAATGCTAATCAACGAGTATTATCCAAGGAACGAGGTTAGGAAGTTGGAAGCTGAATTACGAAGCCTGAAAGTTGTTGGTACTGAACTCACCAACTACAATCAGCGATTCATGGAATTAGCTTTTTTATGTCCCGAATTGGTACCAACCGAAGAACGGAAGATAGAACTGTACAAAGATGGTTTGCCTAAAAATGTCAAAGCAAATGTTACAACATGAAAACCCAAGACTATTCACGAAGCCATCACCATGGAAAACGAGTTGATGGACCAGATTATTCTTGATAAGAACACCGATGTCAAGACATCAGAAAATAAAAGAAAGTGGAAAGGTAATCAACAATCCAACAAGAAACAAGAAACCACGCAAGGTACGGGTAGTGGTTCAAGCTCTGGTTACAAAGGACGAAATGCTTTATGTAACAGATGTCACAAACATCACTCTGGTTATTGTAATGTGGTATGCAATAATTGTAATCGAAGGGGTCATCTTGCTGAAGATTGTAGGATTCCTGTTACAAATACCAATGGCACCAAGACTCCTGCCACCAATGCAAATAGAACTGCCTTGGCCGCTGTTACTTGTTATGGGTGTGGGAAACAGGGTCATTATATGTGACACCGCTGATTTTTTTTTTTATAAATACGTGGCGGAAGCATTAACGTTAATTAAACCATTATAATAATATAAACATATCATAATTACATAACCAAAACAGTTGACAGCTAGCATTTAACTAATACATATGGTGTCACGTGACGTTTCAACAAAAGTTTAGTTTTATAGGAAAAGACACATCAGAGTTGGCTCCTGTCAAACATAACATCAGCATGCCCCGTCTTCTCCCCAAAAGCATCATCTCTACAAAAGCTAATAACCTGCAGGGAGGAGATGGAGGGGAATTAGCACGAAGCTAAGTGAGTACGACTAACCACAGGCAATAGTATACATAACAGTTATACTAATCATGTCACAAAGAGCTAACACACAAACATCACCCAAGTGCCGTCTACAGAGACTCTGGCGGCTCGGCCAAACCATTAACCACCAGTTGATCGGGCTGGGGCTTACCAGAAGTTCCTCCACCACCGTATGTATATACATAATCCACACGCGACGGACGCGTCATTCACATATATATACACCACGGCTGTCTAGGCTACCACAGAGGAACCCAACCCGCAGGTTGATCTCTCCTACCGAGGCTACCACACAATAGGGACGCACTGGGCTCCAGCAGACAAGCATCAACTAACATGCAGTCATCACAATAAACTAACTAACTGTATCAATAAGTACAACTAACTAGCATGGCAGTCATAATATAACATGCTACTCTATACTAAATTCCACAGTTAGTCCCACTCACCGATTACCAGCAAACGAGAAGGTGTTCAGCTATCTAATCACTGAACCTTCTCTTTCTCCTTTTCTCCTGAGAAATACATATACACGAGTTAGTTTATGTCCATAAACACCAAATAACACAAATATAGAAATTTTGTCAGAAAATCTGTCCGCTAAAATTTTTCTGTTTTATGCACTTTTGAAATTTTCATCAAAATCTCAAAATACAAACGGGCAGCATAACGGCTAGAAATCAACACTTGGTAAAATTTCCACTGCCCAAGACACTCGGTCGATGGTCCCATCCATCGGCTGATCGTCAACACACCATCGGTCGATGGTCTCCCCCAATCGGTCGATCGTCAAAATTACATCCGTTGGTCAGAAGTCATACACTATCGGTCGATGGTCTTGTCCACCGGCCGATCGTCCCTCACCATCGGTCGATGGTCAATGACCATCGGCCGAGGGTAGTTCATCTGCAGAAGCTGAACACAAAGTGACGGGTTTCACCCAAAATCAACCAATTCTTGCTCCAGAGCTCGATTACGACCTCAAAACTGACCAAATCAAAGACACTAAACATGTAGAAACATAAACCCACAAGATTTAGACTCAAACAACATCAAATTTAACCACTTTGACCCAAATTGCTCACTTTGTAAAAACTAACACAAAAACTCAATTTTCTCAAAGATTAAAGCATGAAAACTTGTGATTCTTACCTTGATAGAATCAGTAAATCACAAGGAACACAAAGATGTAAACGATTTGAGCTCAAGAACAAGGATTAGAAATTAGGGTTTGATGTAGGTGAGAAGATGAAGAACGGGTTGTTTTTGGGAAAAGTCTAGAAAATGCAAGAAGGGGATAGACATCAGTCTATTATTTGGGATTAAATCCCATACTGTGTAACTCACGGGTATTTACCAGTTATCTGATATCTTTCGTACATCATTGGGCAACCCAAACGAAGTCCAAATTAAATAAACAAACCTGTTCTGTGACCCTTGTCACAAACTGGTCCTAATCACATTATTATATAATTGTAAATATTAAATAAAAATAAAAACATATAATAACACAATACTAACTTAAGGGCACTTTAGCAATCTTACATCTAGGCCCGATTGAGGATGTTACAAATCTACCCCCCTTAAAGAGATTCCGTCCTCGGAATCTGGTCTACCAAAACAAATAAAGTCACAGGTTCTAATCACATCCACTGTTCTCTAATCTAAGTGCTAGTCAAACGTACGATACACAAGTACTCCAACACACATAGTCGGTTAAATCACCACCAGGGTCTTTCTCATCAACAAAATCAACAAATTTACTTACCAAAATCAATAACCAAATCAAAACTCTTATCATTTAAAACCAACCACCGTTTCTAACAAGATGTATAGGATAACTAACTTTCATGACAAACACCGTCAATAATAATTATGGTTACCACAAAGTTCGTAGTTCTAAAAATCAGCATTCTCAATTTCCACGGTCCTTTCATAGATCAAGGTCCATATCAAATCACTATGTCATCTGTTATCAACAAATTACTCGTTTTGTCATAGCATCTATCTCTTTTATGCAGTTATCTTTCTTAAAAATTTCTAAGTACATGCAACAGATATTCCTCTAATTCACTAAATTCCAATCATACAGCACAATAGTCAGACAATTTACTACACAATTGACCATAGTATCACACTCTTCTCTTGCACACATAAGTAAGTACCATCGGTCAATCATATTTCAAAAACTGCCCAAGTCATTTTCTATCCGAGTTCTAAGATAAAAGGATAACAACTCATCAGTTCAATACCATCTACCGTTAAACTCCTTTTAAACAGGAAACAACACATAGACAATACATCGATCCGTCATCGATTTTAATAAATTTTCACACTTTTTCCCCAGTCATAGGTAATTGTTCACCATTTAACCCATCAATTATCACTAACATTTTGGTTTCCGTCAATTCTCCATACAAAGTTCTACATTAGAACGACAATTGCACATCACACATCATAAAGACGAATGGAAATCCACTTTTAATTCATCGTATGTAAACCATATCATCAGGTTACGAGATTACCCATTAGATAACTCCATCGAATTTTCCAATTCAATTCATCTAAACCATAAATTCGTCATCATCACATTACTTGAAAACACCTGTTCAATCAATTCCCGCAATTTCTGAACCACAATGTCAACACTGGTTCACTAAACTTACCCAAATTTGTAGTTACATACCCATTACTAACCCGGTATTTAAGAATTTAACCACAATTCTCGCAAGAATATTATTATATATACTCAATAATCCGTCGACTAGAATATATCTCTGATCATCTCTTCAACAATAAGAATTATTACAAACACGATTCTCAAACCACTTTCAATCATACCATCAATGATTTATACTAACGGATATCCATGTATACTGTTATGACACGGTTATTAACAAGTTATATCCATCAAATAATCTCAGCATACAAATCGGACACCACACACTACCTCAGTAAGGTTATCACTTGGTTAAAACTCCATTAAGATTCGCAATTTAACAATGTTCAACCAATAATAAACCAATATCTAATTCCAGTCCAACGATCAATACCAAATCTGAAAGTCAACTTCTGATCAAAATCCTCTGAAAAATCGCAATAAACCGACATTAAAGGAAATTCCACTAATAAATATCAATCATTATCCACCAAGTTTCTTTCTTTAAGAAGATTTCATATATACATAATCAAACTATAGTTTACAATCCATCGAAACCATATATATACCAAACATCAATTATCATCTTATTCGTCACTTGCTACGTCTCCTCCGACTCCCGAAACTACTGCATGATTTACCATGATGTATTTTTGTTGGCCAGACATAATACATCATCCTAAATCATATTTTCATTTCGAGTATTTCGGAGCAAGTCCCTAATCAAGTCTGTCAATCTATCACAGTATGTTCCTCTGGTCACTGATAGTTACAATCCACTAATACAAATTTATTCTAACGTAAAGTTTCTAACTGTATCACCTGATTGCAACTATCTCGGTATACTAACGCACCTGTCACAATCACACTGTTCGAATTTACCCAACTGATCCACTTTTGCAAACACACTGGTAAATCCTGACATTTCTACCCAAATCCTCTACAGTTACAACTGTTAAATGAAGAAGTTATAGTTCCCTCAGAACATGATATCATCAACCAATAACTAACCCCATCATTACCATTTATATCCCTGGAGATTACAATCGTCAAGTACAAATGTCACACAACTCTCAAAGTATAGGAATATATTAAATCATACCATGCAATTCCAACGATGTTCCAATTACAATTCTAAGTCAAAAGTCACATATTCTCTAAAGAGTTCACACGGTTCACCGCCCACATTCCCGCCGTATATAGTCACAACTGTCAACTAACGAGATCTCACTACCGTTGGAAATAATCATGGTCAAACCATACCAATTTACTCTAAGAAAATACTAGCCACGATATTCCCAAAACATCGTCCGACACTTCCACTGATCTTGAAGTCAGTAGTACAATTATTATCTAATCTAAGGTCAAGTCAAAGTCTGTCTCTATCTCCTCAAGAGACCAAATAAGGAAAGCCTCCCCCAATAAATTTTCTAAGGACCATACACAAGGTGATGTTAAACCAAAGTAGGAAGATAGTTCTACTTGACAACCCTACAGGTACCACACAACAAGTCCAAGCATATAATATCACTAATAAGCCAGTCACCTACTGTTTCAGTCACAGTCTGTAAACCTACAGACTACATATCATACGGCCACAAACTAAGGTACAAGTCTCGGGTCAAGAAATAAGGGAACTACTACCTAAACAGTCCCCACTGGTCACTACGTGTGTCCAACCAGTCAACGGTCTATGGTAAAGAGAAAGACTTCTTACAAGTCTTAATTTAATACAACCAAAGTACGCATAACAATATCAGATCAACTCCGGACTAACAGGCCAATCAAAATCAGTCATACTAACTAATACCTAAAGCATGGTACTTAACAAATCTAACATGTTGCATACAATAAAAGTAGCAAATCCAAACTAGCATGTAAACACGCTATAGTAACTAAGCCACTATGTACTAGCTAAAAAGGAATATTTTCTAAGGCCATTTAACCGTTTCCACTACCACATCAAACAACATTTATGAAGCATACATATCCACAAATGACGACTTATAATATGCACTAACAAATTACAAAATGTAATAAAACACGTACCGGCATTTAAGTCATCTTATATATCACAAGCCTCCGTCAACATCTAACATGCTCCAACTATATCATCTGTGGGGTTTCTCCTCTCCTGTCCAACAACAAGAGCAGAAGATCACCTGGCTGATAAAGTCTGTGCCCCGGACCCCACCCCAGAACTCAATCTCTGATTTTCCGAACACTGTAACGCTTTGTATCCCATAAGTTGATAAATCCTCTATATATATATATTATCTCTGCAAGAATCCAACTTCGCCTCTTGATTTATCATACCACATCCCACATTTAACATCGCAAGAAGGAATCATACCCCGAAGTAGAACAACATGTACCTGTCACTCCTCATCTTTTACAAAGAACCCATATCGTTTCATCTTTATCCTTCTACTTGATTAAATCCAATAAACTTCCTAATTCACTGATCAATTTAACCTGGAATACCTAATAGGTCGAGTACACCAACTCCGTCCAACAGAATCTTTTTCTTTATTATTATCATTATTTTATTACTTTTACTACTGGCGACGAATGCTTCTGTATCAGATAATAGTATGGTTGTCGAACTGTTATCGAGGTTGTATCATCGGTGACTAAAATATTATCCATCGCGGTTACATCTAAGCAGAAACTGAACATCCACCTGACACTGACTAGACCGTCTGATCTGAAGTATAATATCTAAATCCACTTGTACTTACTGCTCTAACGTATATTACCTGCCCTGAATCTTCAATAACTCTCCTTACAACCTTGACATCTATATCCGAGGTTCTTCACCTGATATAAATCTGTACTCTGCAGCTCTAACTGTTCTAGGGGCGTTGGGGTCACAGCGTTACCGTCACTATCAATCATACCTGTACTGCACATCATCTTACACCAAAGCTTAGTATAAACTCGGTTAGTACTAACAACTAACACACAACCGGTCCTCATACTCACTTAACCCATCCCCAGCATGTTATGTTTGACATGACTCTACTAAGTTTGGGAACATGACATTTAGACCATATAACGACCCTCATTTTTTCCATTCTATATTTTTCCAATATTAAAAGCCCAAACAATATAATTAAAACTTAATGATTAAACTTTAATCAACAATTGTTAAGTGTTAAGAGTTAGAAAACATATTAATTAACTTTGTACAAAAATTGACAAGTTAATAAAAGATGGAAATAATAAACTGTTAGTCGACACTCACTGCTAATTAAAATTTATGCATTTATGTAATATTATAACTAATAACCTATAAGTAATAAATAAAAAGTGACATTTATATAAATAATAAAACAATTGGGAACTAAATATATACAAGTCATGAATTAGTAAAAAGAAAATAATACTTATCATGTAGTAAATGTAAAAATAATAATAATAATAATAATAATAGTAATAATAATGAGACTAAAAAAATCTTACATCCTTATGTTGACTAAAAATAAAGTGTAAACTAGTACATCCTTATGTTGACTAATTATAAACTAGTACCACCTATTGTTGACTAAAAATTATAAAACAAAATAAAATCATTAATTAGAACATCCTTATGTTGACTAACACTCTAATACTTGCACTATATAAACACCTAGTTTCTCATTCACAAATCACACCAAAATCCTCTCTCAAAAACAATCTCTCCCTCTCCCTCTCTTGTGGTATTCGGATCTTCAAGCTTGTTCTTCGTGTTCTTCAAGAATCTTCAAGGAGTTCTTCAAGATTTTCAAGGCTTTGATCTTCCATCTTCATCGTGTTCATCTTTTCTTTGTTAATTATCTTGAATCTTCAAAGGTATAACATAAACCCTAAACTATTTACATAAACTTTGATCTTTGATAATTCATATTCATATTATAAACTTGTTATTCATAAGTATATACATAAACACACCTAGATTTATATATACATATATACATGTAAAAAAAATATTTATATATATATATATATACATATATATACGAATTATATATACATATACATATTAAAACCTTAAACCCTAATTACACCTAAACTATAATTCTTAAACCCCAATTAATTAAACTCTAAACATTTATGAAACCCTAGGACATTAATTACTAAACCCTAGTTATTAATTACTACTTTAATTAACTAACCCTAATTAATGAAACCCTAATACTACTTATACTAGTACTTAACATGTATACACTATTACTATTACTAGCACCTATAACCTACTAATTATATTGTAGCACAAAAACATTTTGGGATATGTATTAGAGATGTATAGATCTTCGAACTTTCTTGACGAATGGTTTCTACGAGATTCTAGGCAGAGGGTTTGGATTTCCGATTTAAAGGGTCCTATGGCTCAAGCCCCTAGATCTAAATTAGCCATTCGAAGGGAAAGGGGTGATTGGAAGCTTATCTAATACGGCAAGTATCCTAAAATGGAAACACTCATAAAAGTAGAAACTCTCTAGTCATAGAAACTTAGTAAAATAAGAAACTTTCTAAAAATAGAAACTTTATAAAAATAGTAACTTACTAGGAATAGAAACTTAGTAAAACAAACTATACTTAAACACATACTTAAACTTAAACATGGGCAAAACACTTAACTACTCTTAAATGTCAATAGGTTGACTTTCCTGCTCACTCGTTCAACTCTCTATTCCGAGGAATAACTCTCTCTACTTACTAAGGTGAATTCATAGCCCCACTTTTTACTGTTTCATAACTGTTTTATAACTTTTGGGGTGAGAATACATGCACAACTTTTATAACTGTTTTACACGTATTAACTATTAAACTGTGATATGATGGGCTATGACCAGCAAGCCCCCAACCGATAAGTATAAACGATAACTTGTTACGGGGTAAACTTGAAAGTCTAGTCTAAATATCAGTACTTACACGTATCAACTATTAAACTGTGATATGTTGGGCTATGACCAGCAAGCCCCCAATCTACAAGTATAAACGATAACTTGACACGGGGTAAACTTGAAAGTCTAGTCTAAATATCAGTACCAACTGTTAAAACTATGCTATACCCGGCTATGTCCGACTAAGTCCCTACAGTGATATTTTTAAGTGCTGCGGCATGCTTATTTATTGGGGGTAGGCCTATCGGGAGTAACGTCCCCGATACATTTGACTCAGTCTTTGTATTACTTGATAATGAAATTTAAACCGACAAGGACAGACACAACTTGTCATGGGGCAAACTTGAACGTTTAGTCTAAATATCACGCACTGGCATAACTTTTGGATCTGCGAGATCTACTTTTTGATCCTGCGGGAGATCAACTTTACAACTAAATCTTGTGGTCTAAAAACAACGATAACTACTTTTGTTAAACCTATGAACTTCACTCAACCTTTTTGGTTGACACTTTAGCATGTTTTGTCTCAGGTGCTGTTTGATTCAAGCTTTCTTATCTACTACTTATGTGATGCTACTTGGACTTAGGATCAAGAGATATCGCATTTATTACTTCTGCATATGAACAATTACTTTATCGTTATTTCCATTATTGTAACGACATTTCATTTTCCGCTGCGTACTCAATAAAGTTAAATTTTCTCATTTAGTATTGTTCTCGTATTATAATATGTTGGTTTATTTGATATTAGTAACGTTTCTTCCAGACCCTATTGGGAGGACGTTACAGATTGGTATCAGAGCATAACCAGGCTGTTATAGAGAACCAGGATTGCAATTTTATGTGTGCCTTACTTGCTAGCTAGGGTGCCTTAGCAATCTAGGAAACTATAACCTTTCCTGCCTTACACTTAAAGCACTTAGGATTGCCTTATAATCTTAACAATCATGCTTTACCAAACTTGACTTAAAGATTCTAATCAAAGTCTCTTTCCTAATGTAGGACTACAACTTTTCTTGACCATAGTGCCTTTAATTGTTGCCTTTAACTGTTAAATGCTACACTATACTTTATAAACTTTACTTATCTTAGAATGACGAGCTAATCTAAGAACTCTGCTCACTTTCCTGAGTACTATCCAATTACACCACCGCATCTAAATGCGACACAATGATTTCAGAAATTCTTGACATTCATAAGTCATCTATCATGGTTATGTGTATTACATATGTATTACAAGAAATATTATCCATGATTTTGAAACTCTTATAATTGTTACTACTCACACACAAACGTATATAACTCCCTGTTATATCACGTACCTATATGCCTTATGCCTTTATGCATCGGTTTATGAATCGAAAAATGTCATTGGGTTATCACAGTATACGAATTGAAAGTCTTTAATCAAAAGATTATTAGATTACATACTTATCACTTTATGATCTCGACACGTCATACTGCCATTATTAAAGTATAGACACATCATATCTTATTATATCTTATCGTATCTATCCCAATAGATTTTGTCTAACACTTTTCCTAAATTCCCTCCGTAAATTACGGAAATCTTTTTGCTATATACACGTATTCGAGGAGACGAATATATCATCCAGTATTCAACACTAATCTCATATCAAAAACCCTAATTCCAAACACATAATATGGATTCCTCGAACTCTTCGAGCTCCAATGGCAGCGTAACCGGAATGAACCAACCAATCAGCCATCATCTATTTTGGATGAATTGGGGATGGGTTCGTAGTAAACTTAATCAATGGAGACAAGAAGAAGGTGATCCCTTCCACCAACCGAATTCACCTCTTGGTGAAGAACCTGAAGCACTTACTGGCGAACCTGTTCGGAACACTATTTTCACCCTCATTTCCAGGATATCCAGTCACGAATATATAATATCTAAAATTTTAGATCTTATTCATCCACTTGTCCGAACCGCCAATCATCCCGGAATAATAGAAGAAGTCAACGAGCTTCGCGCTCGAGTAGTGGCTCTGGAGAATATGGTGCGAAACCTACGAACACCAGCAGCAGCACCAGCAGCATAACCAGTACCACCAGTACCATCAGCATCACCACCAACATCACCACCAACATCACCAGCTTCACCAACGACAACATCCGCATTCCACGTCTCAACGTCGCACTCAGTACCTCAAACATCAACATCATACGCCCCATAGATACCAAGGAATATTATTAATAATGAGTTAAGATGTATTGACTCATTCTTCCTAAAGAATTACATATGTATACTTTATATATATGGATTGGAACAATAATAAATCTTTTCGTACTAAGCTATTACGTGTGAATCTTAACTAGTATGTACTACATGGTTAATTCATATCACAATATGCTATGATGTACATCTTTTGTTAATAACTTAACAATCGTTAATCATTGCTTCAATACAATAAACTCCATTTCGTAATAAACCAAGTGTATTACTCAAATATATGATTGATTGTATACTTTAATTTTCGATGTACTCGAAACTTTCTAGAAAATATCATTAGTGCCTTATGAATTTCACAAGAATTCCAAGAGCACCAACATCATATACCGAAGTATATCAATAACAATGAACGATGAAGTATTAATTCATAACTTCATTAGCGAAATATTTCACGACAATTATGAAATCTCTAAGGTTTTGGAGATTATTTATTCTCGTTTCAACAGCAAATCAAATGAGTTTAATATTATATTAGCTCATTAAAACCATGATTACATCTGAAGAATACATATATGAACGTATATCTTCTCTTTTGTACAAACTGTTAATTGTAAAAAATATTTTAACGGGTAGGTAAAACCCGAGAGATATTCATATCTCATATAAATATGTTACATTGTACATTCTTCCATTCTGATTCAGCAGTTGTTAACTATACTACTTACATTCACATGATATATGTATATGTTCACCAAAGAAAAACCATTTTCATACAAATTCAGTTACATACTCTGATTTTGACATATCGAAACTTAAGTAAAGCTTTAGCAAGTGTTATCTTCCTAAAGATCACTACATTCATGAATTATATTCATTCGTATTCTATGATGAATTATCAAATCAAACCACCGAACTTACCATTCCTTACTTTTGAAAATCACAACATTTCTTCGTCAACCGTTAGATCCATTAATGGATGCATCTTACGCTTAAACACTTCAAATTTAAAATTCTTGAAAACATCCTTTGAATCTTGACGATCGCAATCAGCGTTTAATCATCTAAAAATGAAATTTCTTGAAACCATTTTGGATTGATAACCGATGATTCAAATATGGCTGCATTAAATGCAGAGGAAACAGAAAAATTGTAGATGGTCTTAAGGGCCAACAGTTTGATAATAAAGAATGGTACGTTGGAAAAGCTCAAAAGAAAATTTGGAACTGAAAAACGGATTGAGCTAACCATGGAGGAGACCAAGGACAAACACAAGGGTCAAACCCTATATTCAAAGAATCCAGGTAATTTTGGATCCGGTGAAATCTTTAGAGAATATCTTGCTCCGAAGTCATGTTAAAAACTTGAGGAAAATTTTTCTTCATCAACTTTCGAACTTAGAAATTCCAAAATATCATCATAAATATCCTCTATATTTCGAAAGATATCTTCATAACGATTCATGTCCGCAATTAAGTATCTCTTTGCGATATCTTTATAAAGGAAACTGTTTTAGTTTCTATATTCTGTAAAATTCGAGTTTAAATTATAAATGCTTTGAAGAAGTGTTGGGAATTGAAGCATGAGTTAGTATAATATAATGACGTCAGGCCAACGTGATTATATTACAGTAAGTCATGCTAAGTTTTTAATGGAAGATGATGATTCATAGATTTTATAATCATCATTTTCCATGTTACACGACTCTTACATTCTATTTAACCTCTAAATATATCAAGAACATATTTTTCTTGATGATTCGGTCTTTTCCGGATATTCTGGTAATATGACAAATCAAATCGTGCTATTACATTTCCTTTCTACTTTATATATTATGATCATTCGAAACTTCATACCTATGAATTCTGGACCATTACTCGCTTGACTTGAAGTCGGGAAGAAGAAACAAAAGCATAAAGCTCCGACATATAAGGGAAAATATAAAGCCCGATAACGACTCCGAAATTACAAACCGTGTATATCAATGCGTATAGCAATATAAAGACACGGGATAATTAAAAACACTATAACCCCAAGAGCATAGTAGAAGTAAACAGATTCCTCTGGCGGTAAAAGAAAAAGAAGAATGACTGCATAGATGGTCAATATAATAACCAGGATCAGAACTGGATTAAGCATTTTCTTAATCTTTTGGAAGTTTGAATTGAGAAAGAAAGTATAGAAGTGGTGAAGATAATGAAACGAAAGAAGCTAATTTATAGCAAAATTCCAAACACATCAATCGAGGCAAATCACCGCATTTAATCAAACAAATCTCAAAATTTCGTAAATACCGGAGAATCAAATCTTATAGATTACGAAGATTTCCTTTAATTCCTTGAATTCCGGAAATCAATCGTGACTACGTCAAAAGTTAAGGCGAACATTTAATTTTCTCATTTCACTCTTTTATGATAGCTTCATTTATACTCTTCCTATAAACGAATCGTTTTATCCATATTATTCAATAGTGATAAAACTTTATTTTTCAACTTATATTCATCATTAAAATATTCTTGTTGTAAACAATGAAGATCTCTATCAAATTTCATGACTGTGATTTTCACGAACTCCTCTTTGTTTGTCTGCCCTAATATTGTGGCATAAAATGCTCAAGGTTTTAAATGAGCTCAGTACTATTCATAACACATTTCATGTATCCAATTTACTTAAATGACTTGTATAACATCATCATTTTGAATGATATTCGCATTAATGATAAAATGCACTTCGTTGAATAACCTATAGAAATCATGGAAGGAGAGGTCAAACAAACGCGTAAAAGCAATATACCTATCGTTAAAGTCCGTTGGAATTCGCGTAGAGGCCCCGAATATACCTGGGAACGCAAAGACCATATGAAACGGAAATATCCCCATCTCTTCTCAACTGCCGATGCAAACGAGGAAACTACCTAAAAACTTCGGGACGAAGTTTTCAATAACGGGGAGGTACTATAACGACCCTCATTTTTTCCATTCTATATTTTTCCAATATTAAAAGCCCAAACAATATAATTAAAACTTAATGATTAAACTTTAATCAACAATTGTTAAGTGTTAAGAGTTAGAAAACATATTAATTAACTTTGTACAAAAATTGACAAGTTAATAAAAGATGGAAATAATAAACTGTTAGTCGACACTCACTGCTAATTAAAATTTATGCATTTATGTAATATTATAACTAATAACCTATAAGTAATAAATAAAAAGTGACATTTATATAAATAATAAAACAATTGGGAACTAAATATATACAAGTCATGAATTAGTAAAAAGAAAATAATACTTATCATGTAGTAAATGTAAAAATAATAATAATAATAATAATAATAGTAATAATAATGAGACTAAAAAAATCTTACATCCTTATGTTGACTAAAAATAAAGTGTAAACTAGTACATCCTTATGTTGACTAATTATAAACTAGTACCACCTATTGTTGACTAAAAATTATAAAACAAAATAAAATCATTAATTAGAATATCCTTATGTTGACTAACACTCTAATACTTGCACTATATAAACACCTAGTTTCTCATTCACAAATCACACCAAAATCCTCTCTCAAAAACAATCTCTCCCTCTCCCTCTCTTGTGGTATTCGGATCTTCAAGCTTGTTCTTCGTGTTCTTCAAGAATCTTCAAGGAGTTCTTCAAGATTTTCAAGGCTTTGATCTTCCATCTTCATCGTGTTCATCTTTTCTTTGTTAATTATCTTGAATCTTCAAAGGTATAACATAAACCCTAAACTATTTACATAAACTTTGATCTTTGATAATTCATATTCATATTATAAACTTGTTATTCATAAGTATATACATAAACACACCTAGATTTATATATACATATATACATGTAAAAAAAATATTTATATATATATATATATACATATATATACGAATTATATATACATATACATATTAAAACCTTAAACCCTAATTACACCTAAACTATAATTCTTAAACCCCAATTAATTAAACTCTAAACATTTATGAAACCCTAGGACATTAATTACTAAACCCTAGTTATTAATTACTACTTTAATTAACTAACCCTAATTAATGAAACCCTAATACTACTTATACTAGTACTTAACATGTATACACTATTACTATTACTAGCACCTATAACCTACTAATTATATTGTAGCACAAAAACATTTTGGGATATGTATTAGAGATGTATAGATCTTCGAACTTTCTTGACGAATGGTTTCTACGAGATTCTAGGCAGAGGGTTTGGATTTCCGATTTAAAGGGTCCTATGGCTCAAGCCCCTAGATCTAAATTAGCCATTCGAAGGGAAAGGGGTGATTGGAAGCTTATCTAATACGGCAAGTATCCTAAAATGGAAACACTCATAAAAGTAGAAACTCTCTAGTCATAGAAACTTAGTAAAATAAGAAACTTTCTAAAAATAGAAACTTTATAAAAATAGTAACTTACTAGGAATAGAAACTTAGTAAAACAAACTATACTTAAACACATACTTAAACTTAAACATGGGCAAAACACTTAACTACTCTTAAATGTCAATAGGTTGACTTTCCTGCTCACTCGTTCAACTCTCTATTCCGAGGAATAACTCTCTCTACTTACTAAGGTGAATTCATAGCCCCACTTTTTACTGTTTCATAACTGTTTTATAACTTTTGGGGTGAGAATACATGCACAACTTTTATAACTGTTTTACACGTATTAACTATTAAACTGTGATATGATGGGCTATGACCAGCAAGCCCCCAACCGATAAGTATAAACGATAACTTGTTACGGGGTAAACTTGAAAGTCTAGTCTAAATATCAGTACTTACACGTATCAACTATTAAACTGTGATATGTTGGGCTATGACCAGCAAGCCCCCAATCTACAAGTATAAACGATAACTTGACACGGGGTAAACTTGAAAGTCTAGTCTAAATATCAGTACCAACTGTTAAAACTATGCTATACCCGGCTATGTCCGACTAAGTCCCTACAGTGATATTTTTAAGTGCTGCGGCATGCTTATTTATTGGGGGTAGGCCTATCGGGAGTAACGTCCCCGATACATTTGACTCAGTCTTTGTATTACTTGATAATGAAATTTAAACCGACAAGGACAGACACAACTTGTCATGGGGCAAACTTGAACGTTTAGTCTAAATATCACGCACTGGCATAACTTTTGGATCTGCGAGATCTACTTTTTGATCCTGCGGGAGATCAACTTTACAACTAAATCTTGTGGTCTAAAAACAACGATAACTACTTTTGTTAAACCTATGAACTTCACTCAACCTTTTTGGTTGACACTTTAGCATGTTTTGTCTCAGGTGCTGTTTGATTCAAGCTTTCTTATCTACTACTTATGTGATGCTACTTGGACTTAGGATCAAGAGATATCGCATTTATTACTTCTGCATATGAACAATTACTTTATCGTTATTTCCATTATTGTAACGACATTTCATTTTCCGCTGCGTACTCAATAAAGTTAAATTTTCTCATTTAGTATTGTTCTCGTATTATAATATGTTGGTTTATTTGATATTAGTAACGTTTCTTCCAGACCCTATTGGGAGGACGTTACAGACCACAATGTACATGCAGCCAAACTAAGCTCTGATACCAACTTGTGACACCGCTGATTTTTTTTTTTTATAAATACGTGGCGGAAGCATTAACGTTAATTAAACCATTATAATAATATAAACATATCATAATTACATAACCAAAACAGTTGACAGCTAGCATTTAACTAATACATATGGTGTCACGTGACGTTTCAACAAAAGTTTAGTTTTATAGGAAAAGACACATCAGAGTTGGCTCCTGTCAAACATAACATCAGCATGCCCCGTCTTCTCCCCAAAAGCATCATCTCTACAAAAGCTAATAACCTGCAGGGAGGAGATGGAGGGGAATTAGCACGAAGCTAAGTGAGTACGACTAACCACAGGCAATAGTATACAGAACAGTTATACTAATCATGTCACAAAGAGCTAACACACAAACATCACCCAAGTGCCGTCTACAGAGACTCTGGCGGCTCGGCCAAACCATTAACCACCAGTTGATCGGGCTGGGGCTTACCAGAAGTTCCTCCACCACCGTATGTATATACATAATCCACACGCGACGGACGCGTCATTCACATATATATACACCACGGCTGTCTAGGCTACCACAGAGGAACCCAACCCGCAGGTTGATCTCTCCTACCGAGGCTACCACACAATAGGGACGCACTGGGCTCCAGCAGACAAGCATCAACTAACATGCAGTCATCACAATAAACTAACTAACTGTATCAATAAGTACAACTAACTAGCATGGCAGTCATAATATAACATGCTACTCTATACTAAATTCCACAGTTAGTCCCACTCACCTATTACCAGCAAACGAGAAGGTGTTCAGCTATCTAATCACTGAACCTTCTCTTTCTCCTTTTCTCCTGAGAAATACATATACACGAGTTAGTTTATGTCCATAAACACCAAATAACACAAATATAGAAATTTTGTCAGAAAATCTGTCGCTAAAATTTTTCTGTTTTATGCACTTTTGAAATTTTCATCAAAATCTCAAAATACAAACGGGCAGCATAACGGCTAGAAATCAACACTTGGTAAAATTTCCACTGCCCAAGACACTCGGTCGATGGTCCCATCCATCGGCCGATCGTCAACACACCATCGGTCGATGGTCTCCCCCAATCTGTCGATCGTCAAAATTACATCCGTTGGTCAGAAGTCATACACTATCGGTCGATGGTCTTGTCCACCGGCCGATAGTCCCTCACCATCGGTCGATGGTCAATGACCATCGGCCGAGGGTAGTTCATCTGCAGAAGCTGGATACAAAGTGACGGGTTTCACCCAAAATCAACCAATTCTTGCTCCAGAGCTCGATTACGACCTCAAAACTGACCAAATCAAAGACACTAAACATGTAGAAACATAAACCCACAAGATTTAGACTCAAACAACATCAAATTTAACCACTTTGACCCAAATTGCTCACTTTGTAAAAACTAACACAAAAACTCAATTTTCTCAAAGATTAAAGCATGAAAACTTGTGATTCTTACCTTGATAGAATCAGTAAATCACAAGGAACACAAAGATGTAAACGATTTGAGCTCAAGAACAAGGATTAGAAATTAGGGTTTGATGTAGGTGAGAAGATGAAGAACGGGTTGTTTTTGGGAAAAGTCTAGAAAATGCAAGAAGGGGATAGACATCAGTCTATTATTTGGGATTAAATCCCATACTGTGTAACTCACGGGTATTTACCAGTTATCTGATATCTTTCGTACATCATTGGGCAACCCAAACGAAGTCCAAATTAAATAAACAAACCTGTTCTGTGACCCTTGTCACAAACTGGTCCTAATCACATTATTATATAATTGTAAATATTAAATAAAAATAAAAACATATAATAACACAATACTAACTTAAGGGCACTTTAGCAATCTTACATCTAGGCCCGATTGAGGATGTTACATTATAAGAGCCAGTGCCCGAATCTAGAGAAGAATAACGGATCTGCACGTGGAAGAGCATTTATTATTAATGCTAGAGAGGCGTATGAAGACCCGGAGCTGGTTACGGGTACGTTTATCATTAATAACTTATCAGCATCTATTATATTTGATACTGGTGCCGATAGAAGTTACGTGTGTAGAGACTTTTACGCTAAATTGAATTGTTCATCATTACCTCTAGATGCTAAGTACATGATTGAGTTAGCTAATGGTAAACTAATTAAAGCCGATAAAATTTGCCGTGATTGTAAAATAAATTTAGCCGGAGAAACATTTAAGATTGATTTGATACCCATAGAATTAGGAAGTTTTGACGTAATTATCGGCATGGACTGGATGTCCAAAGTAGGAGTCGAAGTGGTGTGTGCTGAAAAGGCAATTTTTATTCCTCGAAAGGATAAATCAATGATAATGATTTACGGAGATAAAGGTAACCTAAACCTAAATCTCATTAGCTGTTTAAAAGCTCGAAAGTGTTTAGAAAAGGGATGTTATGCCATCCTAGTACATGTAAAGAAAGTTGAAGAAAAGGAGAAGAATATTAACGATGTAAATGTAGTAAGAGACTTTCCCGATGTATTTCCGGAAGAATTACCGGGACTACCTCCTTTCAGGTCTGTAGAATTTCAAATAGATCTTGTACCAGGAGCTGCACCAGTTGCTCGTGCTCTATAGAGACTTGCACCGTTCGAGTTAAAAGAACTTTAGAGTCAGTTAAAAGAATTACTGGACCGAAGATTCATACGACCAAATACTTCACCGTGGGGAGCTCCGATTTTATTCGTCAAGAAGAAAGACGGATCTTTCCGAATGTGTATAGATTATCATGAATTAAATAAGTTAACTATCAAGAATCGGTATCCACTACCGAGAATTGATGACTTATTTAATCAAGTGCAAGGATCATGTGTTTACTCGAAAATCGACCTAAGGTCGGGCTATCATCAACTACGCGTCAAAGAAGAAGATATTCCGAAAACTGCTTTTCGGACACGCTACGGTCATTATGAATTTTTGGTCATGCCGTTTGGATTAACGAATGCGCCAGCTGTATTCATGGACCTCATGAATCGAGTTTGTAGTCCATATTTAGATAAGTTTGTTATCGTTTTCATTGACGATATTCTTATCTATTCCAAGAGTGAGCAAGAGCATGAGCAGCATTTAAGGTTGGTATTAGAATTGTTAAGAAAAGAACAGTTATACGCCAAATTTTCTAAGTGTGCATTTTGGTTGAAAGAAGTGCAATTTCTTGGCCACGTTGTTAGTAGCAAAGGAATTCAGGTTGATCCAGCTAAAATTGAGGCCATTGAAAAATGGGAGACTCCTAAGACACCACCGCAGATACGCCAATTTTTGGGTTTAGCTGGTTATTATAGAAGGTTTATTCAAGATTTTTCCCGAATAGCTAAACCATTAACAGCGTTAACGCAAAAAGGGAAGAAGTACGAATGGACTTCTGAGCAGGAGAGTGCATTTCAATTACTGAAGAAGAAGTTGACTACAGCACCTATTTTATCATTACCTGAAGGGAACGATGATTTTGAGATATATTGTGACGCTTCGCGACAAGGTTTTGGTTGCGTCCTTATGACGGAAGAAAGTTATAGCATACGCATCCCGACAATTGAAGATTCATGAGCGGAATTATATGACGCATGATTTAGAATTAGGAGCAGTAGTGTTTGCATTGAAGATATGGAGACACTACTTATATGGGGTTAAATGCACTGTGTTTACCGATCATAAAAGCCTTCAACATATCTTCGATCAGAAACAGCTGAACATGAGGCAACGTAGGTGGGTCGAGCTGATAAACGACTATGATTGTGAGATTCGCTATCATCCCGGGAAAGTGAATGTAGTGGCCGACGCTCTAAGCAGAAAGGAACGGGAACCAATTCGAGTACGAGCAATGAACATAAAAATTCGCATGAATCTCAACTCACAAATCAAAGAGTCTCAACGAGAAGCTCTTACTAAAGAAAACATAGGAAATGAAATAATGAAGAAGTATGAGAAGCAACTCGTTATGCGGGAAGACGGAATTCGATATTTTGCAAACCGTATTTGGGTACCAAAGTTGGGTGGATTAAGGAAGTTGATATTGAACGAGGCACATAAGACAAGATACTCGATACATCCTGGATTTGGAAAGATGTATCAAGATCTTAAGACGCATTATTGGTGGCCTAATTTAAAGACAGATGTTGCAACATATGTTGGGGAATGTTTAACTTGTTCCAAAGTCAAAGCAGAACACCAGAAGCCGTCAGGGTTACTTCAACAACCAGAAATCCCAGAATGGAAATGGGATGGTATTACCATGGATTTCATCACAAAGTTACCTAAGACTGCCTGGGGTTATGACACCATTTGGGTAATAGTTGATCGTCTCACCAAATCTGCATATTTCTTGCCTATAAAGGAAACAGATAGAATGGAGAAACTATTACGATTATACATACGGGAAATTGTTTCAAGGCATGGAATACCTATTTCCATTATATCCGATCGTGATAGTAGATTTACATCATAGTTTTGGCAATCACTACAGGAGGCCCTGGGAACTCGTTTGGATATGAGCACCGCATATCATCCACAAACTGACGGGCAGAGTGAAAGAACAATTCAGACTCTTGAAGACATGCTCAGGGCATGTGTGATCGATTTTGGAAACGGATGGGATAAATATCTACCATTAGCAGAATTCTCGTATAATAACAGTTATCATGTGAGCATTAAAGCTGCACCATTTGAAGAACTGTATGGAAGGAAGTGTAGATCCCCTATCTGTTGGAATGAAGTAGGAGATCGACAATTAACTGGTCCCGAGATCATACACGAAATGACTGAGAAGATAGTACAAATCAAGGAGAGATTGAAAACAGCCCGTAGTCGCCAAAAGAGCTACGCCGATGTCCGAAGGAAACCATTAGAGTTTCAGATCGGTGACATGGTTATGTTAAAGGTGTCACCTTGGAAAGGTGTAATACGTTTCGGTAAAAGGGGTAAACTGAACCCAAGGTATGTAGGCCCGTTCAAGATCATCGAACGCATTGGACCGGTAGCTTATCGACTCGAGTTACCGCAACAACTCGCCGGAGTACATAATACATTTCACATCTCAAACCTCAAGAAATGTCTTGCAAAGGAAGATCTCACCATTCCTCTTGAAGAAATCCAAGTCGATGAGAAACTACAATTCATAGAAGAACCAGTCGAAATCATGGACCGTGAAGTTAAACGGCTCAAGCAGAGCAACATACCAATCGTTAAGGTTCGTTGGAATGCTCGAAGAGGTCCCGAGTTTACTTGGGAATGAGAGGATCAGATGAAACAAAAGTACCCACATTTGTTTCCCGAGAACGCAAAATAGGTACAACTTTAAAATTTCGGGACGAAATTTATTTAACGGGTAGGTACTGTAACGACCCGGATTTTTCCGATCATTTTACACTTATAAGATTAATATTTACATAAATTAAACCTTACCAACATGATAAGCAATCTAAATTGTTGAGACTTATGTTTTTGAAAAGAGTTTTACACAACGTTTGACCGTCCAATTTGACCGATGATATCACGAACTATATAACATACGATAATTATACGTTTGTGTATATATATGTATTTTTATATATTTAACATGATCTAAGAATGTTTTAACATCTCATTGTGTACTAATAACAATGAGTTATAAGTATATTTTGAGACTACTAACTTAAGTTTTCAAAACGATAACTATATGTGACGTTCTTCGACTTAAATACTTAAAACTTATAATGCTTATACATGTATCGTATAGATATGTATTTTATCACTTTTAAAGGATTTATATACATAAAACAATATAAGTATATTTACAAAAGATAGCTATATTTGAATCCTCATTCCGTTTTCTCAAGATTTTTATACGTATATCTAGGGTATATGTACCCGTATCATACCCAGCTTCTATACGTATTTACTATTGATATATACACATCACAATCACTTTATTAGCAGCCATGAGTCAGCCAATTTTAGATCTTAGCATGCATGATTAATCAATTTGGCATATTACAAGACTTTTGCACAATATTACAAATTTATACATCTTTTCACCACCATTTATACTCCATTCCATTTTCATTTTTACTACACATTTTCTCTAACCAAAAACACACTCTTAGGAACCTTAAGTGTTCTTCACAATCTCAGCAAATAACCATGAAGATCTAGCTTCAAAAACAACCCTTAATCATCATAAGAAAATCCATTCAAGAACACTTCAAAAATCCTTCCAAGTAAACAAGTTTACTTCCAACCTTTCAATCCAACTCCACCACTCTTTTGATTCTAGGATTTTTCTCATCTCTTACAGTAACTTTGTCCAAGTAACTTGAGGTAGTAACATTATTCATAATCTTATTCAATTCATATTCATATAGCTATCTTATTTTGTGGTATAAAATTTTAACAACAAGAACATAGTTTGAATGATTTCAAACTTGTTCGCAAACTAAATAGATCCTTCTAAATTGACTTTTAAAACACTTCAAGACCTGTAATATATCATAATGATATGCTAACTTAATAAGATATAACTTGATTTTACAAAGAACACCTTAAAAACTGAATCTACGTCGTCGGAGTGCAACCGGGGGCTGTTTTGGGTTGGATAATTAAAACCCATCTTAAGCTTTGAATTGGAAGTTCATATTCTGGAAAAATGATATTTCTTATGAATATGTTAACACATAAAAATTTCATGGTTTAACTCAAAGTGTAAGTATTTTTAGAAAAATGATCATTAAATGTTATTTTTATGATGGAAAATGATCACTTTCATAAGTTTCACCAAAGTTTGACCTATAACCTGTGATTTCGAATACAACCTAAGGTATTTTCAGTTCATATTCTTAAAATTTGACTCGATCCAAGGAAGTGGCAAGTTGAACCAACAAAAACGAAGTTGTAATGAAGAAACTACGACTAAAACAAGATCGGGTATGCGAAGCTAGTTTAGCTACGAAAATATTTGGAGAAAAATTAAATTAATCATATATTTCTAATTAATATGATATTTCATATATATTTACTTATGATTTGATTTTATATATTTCAGGACCACCCGTAAACAACACGAGAAGATTAATCATAAGACCTCATGATTGTACGCAACACGTCATTTGACAACACGGTACTTTATGTACGTAACACGTCATTTGACAACATGGTACCATGGGTCAAGATTAATTCTAATCAATACGAATACGATGGGGTCTTTATTTATTTTATTGAGCAACTAATTGTGGACCACTAACATCGGACTGCTAACTACGGACTAAGAAAATATTAAAAGTATATATATATATATATATATATATATATATATATATATATATATATATATATATATATATATATATATATATATATATGTAACGATTACTTAAAAAGAAAATATGTTGATATATTATATATATGGTTAGATTCGTGATATCTATCGGAGACCAAGTCGTGATAAATACCTTCAAGGCAAAAGTGAGTATATAGTCCCACTTTTAAACTCTAAATATTTCGGGATGAGAATACATGCATTTTATGATTTACGTTATGGACACAAGTGATTAAAAATATATATTCTACGTTGAGTTGTACCACTGGCATACTTCCCTGTAACTTGGTAACTATTATTTACATGAGGTATTGTAAACGCGAATCCTGTTGATAGATCTATCGGGCCTGACAACCCCAACTGGATTGGACGACCAGTATTCAACGGTTGCACAGTACTTCGTTTCGGTGACTACACTTGGTACGGTGTAGTAAGATTTCATAATAAAGGGAATATGCGACGTTGATTAAATGTTAAGTATGGTTATCAAGTGCTCAACAACTTAGAATATTTTTATTAAAACGTTTATATATGAAATCTTGTGGTCTATATTTATAACGCTGCCGGCATTAAACCTATATCTCACTAACTTTATGTTGAAGTTTTAAGCATGTTTATTCTCAGGTGATAACTAAAAGCTTCCGCTGCAACATGTTGAATTTAAGCAAGATCTTGAGTATGCATATTTGGGTCAAAAATAAAACTGCATATCGGAGGATTTGTAATGTAAAATATGTTGGAGGTCGTATTGTTATTATCACATGCAAAGTTTGTAAGTCTAAGATTATCGCTAAACGATAATCATTATTAAGTTGTTTAAACCTTGTATTTGTAATAAAAGCTATGGTTTGTATTGTAAAAACGAATGCAGTTTTTGAAAAATGTCGCATATAGAGGTCAATACCTCGCGATGAAATCATATGTTATTGTATTCGTCCTTATGGTTAAGGTCGGGTTATGACAAGATTCGAATGGATGGTGATGTTCAGAGCCCTAACACGAAGAGGTGCCGCCCTCTCCTTTCGGCTCAAAGCGTCAGCTACAACATTGGCCTTGCCAGGGTGATAACGGAGTTCACAATCATAGTCGTTCAATGTCTCGATCCATCGTCGTTGTCGCATATTTAGTTGCTTCTAATCGAAGATGTGTTGGAGGCTTTTGTGATCGGTGAAGATAGTGCTCTTAGTTCCATACAAATAGTGTCTCCACAACTTGAGCGCAAAGACAACGGCTCCAAGTTCAAGATCGTGAGTAGTGTAGTTTCGTTCATGAACCTTCAGTTTACGAGAAGCATAGGCAATAACCTTTGATCGTTGCATCAGTACACAACCAAAACCACTTTTCAAAGCATCGCAATAAACGACGAAATCGTCACTGCCTTCAGGGAGAGATAGGATAGGTGCGATGGTTAACTTCTTCTTCAAAGTTTGAAATGCTGATTCGTGTGCGGGTTCCCAAATGAACTTCTTCCCTTTATGAGTCAGCGCGGTCAAAGGACGCGCAATCAGAGAGAAACCTTCAATAAACCTTCGGTAGTAACCGGCGAGACCTAGAAATTAGCGAATATGCGTCGGTGTAGTGGGGGTCTCCCACTTGCTGATAGCTTCAATCTTGGCGGGATCAACTTTGATACCCTGGTTGCTCACAACATGAGCCAGAAATTGGACTTCCTTCAACCAAAATTCACACTTGGAGAATTTGGCGTAAAGTTGCTCTTGCCTCAAGAGTTCAAGTACTAGTCGAAGGTGTTGCTCATGCT
The DNA here is from genome assembly GCF_046630445.1 of Rutidosis leptorrhynchoides. Lineage (NCBI taxonomy): Eukaryota > Viridiplantae > Streptophyta > Magnoliopsida > Asterales > Asteraceae > Rutidosis > Rutidosis leptorrhynchoides. The sequence continues at coordinate 51,610,395 of NC_092334.1, forward strand.
CTTCTTCGCTCTTAGAGTAGAGGAGAATATCATCTATGAAGACGATAACAAACTTATCCAAGTACGGCTTGCAGACACGATTCATAAGGTCCATGAACACGGCAGGTGCGTTAGTCAATCCGAATGGCATCACGAGAAACTCATAATGACCATAACGGGTTCTGAATGCAGTTTTCATCACGTCACTTTCCTTCACCCTCAACTGGTGATAACCGGATCGCAAATCAATCTTAGAGTAAACGCTCGATCCTTGTAGTTGATCAAAAAGATCGTCAATACGGGGAAGAGGATACCGATTCTTGATTGTTAATTTGTTAAGTTCACGGTAGTCGATACACATACGGAAGGATCCATCCTTCTTCTTCACAAACAACACAGGTGCGCCCCAAGGCGAGAAACTTGGTTGGATAAATCTACGGTCAAGTAGTTCTTGTAGTTGACTCTGTAATTCTTGCATCTCGGAAGGTGCGAGTCTATAAGGTGCGCGAGCTACAGGTGCAGCTCCTGGTACTAAATTGATCTGAAATTCTACTGCTCTCGGCGGTGGTAATCCAGGCAATTCTTCAGGGAAGACATCTGAAAATTCGTTCACAATTCGAACATCGTTCACGCTCTTCACCTCAGTTTCTACCGTTTTCACATGCGCTAGGACAGCAAGACGTCCCTTCTTCATAATCTTTTGCACTTTCACACAACTAATGAGGTTCAGCTTTGAGGTACATCTCTCTCCGTAAATAGTCAGGGGTTCACCATCGCCTTGTGGTATACGAAGAGCTTTATCTCCATAGATAATGTCGGCTCTTACCTTGGTCAACCAATCCATACCAACGATCACGTCAAAACTTTCCAGTTTGATAGGTATCAAATCAATTTCAAAATCTGCACCAGCTATGTTGATAATAGCTCCTCGACTAATATGGTCAACTTTCTCAAGTTTTCCATTGGCGACCTCGACAAGCATACTCTCTTTTAACGGGACTAATGACCAATTAATCTTATAGCAAAAATGTCTACATACATAACTTCTATTGGCACCAGTATCAAATAAGACAGAAGCTAATAGATTGTTGATAGTGAATATACCTGTCACCAAGTCGGGATTCTCGTGTGCATCCCTTGCATTAACGTTGAAAGCTCTCCCACGGGGTGGTCTGCCGTCTTTGCTTTTGTTGGGGCACGCATTTATGAAATGGCCCGTTTGTCTGCATTCGTAGCACTTTTTCGGTCCATTGGTGTTCGGCTTCCCATTCAAAGTGGTGACCTTGCAGTCCTTCCCGATATGCCCAGTTCGTTGGCACTTTTCACAAACAACATTGCAATACCCAGTATGGTGCTTGTAGCACCGCTTGCATTATGGTAAGGTTCCCTTGTAGTTCAGGTTTGAGTTGGTGTTCGGATTGGGGTTTCCACCGTTGTTGTTTCCTCTGAAACCCTCATGTCGTTTTGCCGGGTTTTGATCATAGGTCCTTCCCCTGTTGTTATTATTATCCCATTTGCGTTTCTCACTACTACCCACTTCAGACTTAGCCTTCTCCGGTTCATCGATGATAATTTGATTCATTAAATTATGCGCCATGCGCATCGCTTCTGGGACATTGGGTGGCTTGGACGAGGTGACGTTTCCCTTAATACTCTTAGGAAGTCCCCAGAAGTACCTTTCCATACGCTTGAATTTCGGGGTGACCATTATCGGACACATCGGGGCTAATTCCAAAAATCTCCTGTTGTAACCATCAAGGTCGTTCCCAACGGCCTTTAACTGCATGAATTCCATCTCCATCTTTTGGATCTCGGTCCTAGGGAAATATTCCTCAATCAGGGCCCCTTTGAATTCCTCCCATGGAGTAGCAAATGCCTCATCAATACCTTTTGCTTGAGCCAACGTGTTCCACCACGTTAGCGCGCCGTTAGACAGAGTGCATGAAGCAAACTTGGTTTTATTCTCCTCTGAACAGTTGCTGACTCGGAACACAGATTCAAGTTTTTCAAACCATCTAGTGAGACCAACCGGCCCCTCCGTTCAACTAAAGCTATGAGGTTTACAGCTCTGAAACTCTTTGTACGTGCACCCATTACGAATGGGTTGAATAACTGGTGGCGGTGGCGGTGGAGCTTGGGGTTGCATTTCCACAATGGCTGCGGCTACCCTTTCGGCAATCATCTCCTCAATTTGGGCTGCGATAGGGGTTGATGTTGATCGTCCGTTGGCCATGGTGTTATAAACAAAATTTTTGACTCAAGTCAAAATCCAGTATGTAAATAGTAATAATACAGTATATGTAACCAACATGGAATCAACACATCACATGTTTATTAAGTAATGCATCTAGGTACAAATACCACAAAATCATACAGTAACGTAAATAGAACATCGTGCAAGAATTAAATAACGCAAAGTTCCATTCATTAATAATAATAAGTCACATACATCTGTATAAGTTCGTACAATACATAAGTGAAACATAAAACTACAACTAGATTACATAATGAAATCTAAATACAAATGTCCTACGGTGAAGGTGGGTGTAGGATATCCAATACATGGGACATCTGGTCCTCGAGCTCAGTAACTCGAGCTCGGAGGATCCCCACATCCCTTGTCAATTCCTAGACAGTAGGAGATGGTGGGGCAGGCGGTGCAGGTGGTGCGGGTGGTGCCGGTGGTGCAGATGTAGACGGTCTGGCTCCAGAAATAGTCAGTACGTAACAGGGTACCTTACGCACGAGTGGGTCGGTAGGGTACGGCACAAGCCGCTTACGGGCAGTAACCCTACGACGCCGACCAAATGCGTCAGTGAATGCTCGTCCTCCTTTGATCCCCGGAATAATGGTGCCATCGAAGCGGTACCGCTTCTTCGGTGGGCTGGAGGGTGGCTGAACAGGTGCATCAGGGTCCTCTTCGTCGGAGTCATCATCACTCGAGTCGTCTGTGGATGGGTCATCGGATGAAAAATCATCAGAATCATGCGGTGGTGGCTGCACGGGTGGCTGAACTGGCTCTCCTCAGGCGGCCATCATCTCTCGGTATCTGGCGGGTCCAATCGGAATGAGACGTCCATCAGGGGCGCGTCGGCACCAATGGCGATACCGGTTACGGAATGGACCTTCCCCGAATTCCGCGGGAATCACAATCTCACCGGAGCGGGGCTGTGACACCGAGGGTCCGGGGGCAGATGGAGCTGGAATCTCCGGAGGGTCCTGGGTTTCGTCTAAAGTAACCACTGGAGCCAGTGTATGGCTGCTAGCTCCGAAAGTCGAAGCGCCTGGGTCACTGGTGGGTAACGGGATCGGTGGATCGGCAACAGTGGCAGGTGAAGTGGCTGAAGTGTCTAAACTTCCTAAAACGATAGCAGGTGGGATATCCGACATCTGAACAAGGAAAAATAAATTTTCCATGTCAGTAAGTCATAAGGCAAGCACGTATTAGGCCAACAGTCTAAATCATGTATAACGGTAAACAGCATGGCAATAACAGTAAATCGTACAGGAGTAGCATGCAATTGAAAGCAAGTAATATCATGCAGTAGTGAAATCATGTAGTAGCATATGGCATATAGCAGTAAAAGTAAGCAGCAACATGCAGTAAGTTCAGCGGAAACAAGAAAACTAGCAAGTTGTAGATTAGTCCTATTAGTGAATCCTACTCGGGTCGGTCCAGACTCACTAATGCATCCTAATTCCCTACAACCAACGCTCTGATACCAAATGTGATGCCCCGTACAAAACCATCGTGTACGAATCATCAACAACAGGATCATTACAAGGTCAAACACTATATGCGTTTTCAAAACAAGTTTGCATTCATGATAAAAAAAAGGTGACGTCATAAACAACGTCAAATGTTTTACATCCAAAAGTATGCTTCAATGAACGGAAGCAAATATAATAGTGCGTGACTCTTAGGTGGTTACAAATCATAGTTCAAAAGTATTAAAGTTATGAATGCAAGATAACGTTCATGCAGTGACATCTCTAAAGCAGCGGGTGTCTACAGCAAGACTAGTATACAGCGGAAGCAACTAACCTTAAGCACCTGAGAAAAACATGCTTAAAAACATCAACACAAAGGTTGGTGAGCTATAGTTTAAGTATAACAGTATGTAAGGTAGATCACGAGATTTCAGTGCTACAAAGAGCGTTTCAAAACAGTATGATAAAGTATATGTTTAACCGTGGGCACTTGGTAACTAACTTAACGTTTATACCCCATGAAAGTACACTTGGCAAGTGCGTATGTTTACGAAGTATTAAACACCCGTTAAATGCTAGCGCTACTAGCCCGAGTGGGGATGTCAAACCCTATGGATCCATATCTAAGATTCGCGTTCACCGGTTCAAAAACCAATGACTAAACGTTACCGAGCTAAAGGGAATGTTTATGTCGTTGTATAACCCACACATATATAAAGTTTAAGTACTCGTGCCTAGTATGTAAAATGTAAAATGTGCATGTATTCTCAGTTCCCAAAATAGTTAAAGTAAAAAGGGAATGCTATAACTCACAATGATAAAGTAGCGATAAAGTATGACTCGGGAAATAAGCAAGTGTGTAGGTCCGAAAAGTCTTCAACCTAAGTCAAATAGTACTAAGTCAGTAAATCATCCCAATAGATTTAAATGTATGTAAATTGGGTCTTAAGGGTCATCATCATTCATCATCAAACAAAAGGTGTAAAGTAAGTTTCGTTCATGAAAAGAGTTTAAAACAAAGGCTGAGTTCGGTCAGTCACCATGGCCTCTATACCTACTGAAATAAGGTGAGACCAGTGGACATGGCTCCGTATATGAGTCCTTTAGTTGTGGTAAAAATCCCAGAAGCAAACTCGTCTTCGTTTGACCGTGGCGACGGTCTAAGTGCGAGTAGGTCAGAATTTTCAGCACAACGTTAAAAGACATAGTGACGATCGGAGGGCCATAAATCCTAAACCGTAACTCAGATTAAGACGAGTCCTAAATGAAAAGTTATCTACTCGAACAGATATATCTGAAAATCATATTTACAGTAGCCTAGGTTGTATGGGTCAGACACAGAAACAGTAAAACAGTAGGTTCCGGTGGTTCTTGGTACTCGATGCTTATCACGGTTCTCATCCTTGATGCATATAGCTTCAAGTGTACAACTCGTTGATGTGTTTGCATCATCTTAACCAAATTTTCACCATAATAACACTTGTGTAAGTCCAAGACATGTAGCACAACTCATTTAAGTGTTGCAAGTGTTTTGATGAACCAAAGTTACATCAAAGTCTTAGATCCGACACATACATGAACTATAAAAGTAGTTTTGAACTACAAACTTGAAAGTAAACTAACTAATCAAGATCTTAAGATGTAGAACATAGTTCTTAGTTAGATCTTGAAGATCCAAGACCCAAAAGTCTAGATCTAAAGTTATTAAGTTAAATCTAACACAAGTGTATGAAGTTATAACTAAAGAGTTACACTTCCATGTTCTTGAACTTTCAAGTTAACTTTTAGTTTCAAGAAGTATGAGATCAAGACTAACTTGTAATACTTGACCAATTAAACCAATAAACATGAAATTAAAGTGCATAATATGAAGTAATAAACTTAAATAAGCAAGTTAATAAGTTCATGGGTTTCATACTTTTAAAGATTCAAGCCTAAGTCTTGATCTTTAGAAAGTAAACTTTAAGTTTACTTCATGAACACAAGTATGATTTAACTCATGAACTTTACTCTTTTAAAACTTTAAATGTAGAACATAAACTTGAAAGTTTAAGCTCCCTTATGTTCTTGTAAATACAAGATAAATGAAGAACAAACTAGCAAGTTTGATTCTTGATAATTAGTAAGTAAACAACTAACAAACACAATTAACTAAACAACAACAAAGAATGATGATGATGAAGGTTGTAGGTCACGGTTTTGACAAGGAAAAAGAAGAAGAAGTAAGCTTGTTACTTACAAGACTTGAGAGAAAAAAAGAGAGAAAAGCTTGAGAGAAAAGTGTAGTAAGTTGTGTGTGTTTTTGGAATGAGAGAAATGTAAGTGTTTCAAGTAGTAAAAAAAAGATTTTGAACTCCTTTCTTGCTCCCATAGCCGACGGTTTGGATGGGTTCCAAGGGGGAGGGAGTTGTCTACTAGATTATGCATGTTAAAGTCTAAAAAAGTTGGTTAATAGATGGCATATGCATGGGAAGAACAAGTAACTAGATTCCAAGTCTTTAAACTAACTAGTTAAGTCATAATGATACTTACATATGTAAAATGGGCTAGTTAAGTCCATATAAGATGTAGGGTGGGCTCTTTAAGTTCATTAGTATTAATCAAAGCCCAAGATCAAGTAATTCTCAAGTTAATCCAATTAAAGCTCAAGTATTTAACTAATAACCATAGTTAATCAAAATGATTAATAAAACTTAATCATGAATGTAAATAATACTCGAAAATATTATTCATGTAATGTACGCGTGTCACAAAGACGTTTCAGGCATTCAAAGTCATGTATGATCAACCATGGTAACGAGTAAATGTAATAACATACATTCAATAATTCACAAGTATTAATAATAACAATTATTAATAAATAAACATTGGAAAATCCAGGGTCGTTACAGATGCTATGCGTAAGCAAGGTGGCGAGACTTTTAAGCATGAAGATGAAGAGGAGGATGAGTATGTGGAGATGAAAGCTGTAACGGGGGATGCTATTCATGTTTGGCTAGGACGGTTTCAAAAATAGCGTCCTTTGTCATTCAGCACTGCTAGTACTCCTGTTGAAGCTGAGAATTGGATCACTCACATTGAGAAGATATACCGAGTGCTTGGTTGTAAAGAGAGATTTTGGGTTCCATTGGCTGTTTATAAACTAGAAGGGGATGCTCAGCGCTGGTGGATCACTTTGAGATAAGCAAAAGGAGGTATCGATTTTGAGGATTCGTTAGATTGGGTTGATTTCAAGGAGTTGTTTTTCCGTCAGTACTTTTCTGAGGCGGAGAAAGAGGCTGTGATTCGGGAGTATGCGAATATTAAGCAAGGGAGTGATGAGTCTATTAATGATTTCACTAAGAAGCTTTTGAGGCTTGTGGGTTTGATTGGGGCTGCTGCTGGGTCTTCCGAGGACCAAGCCCGTAAGTACAAATGGGCTGTTCATGGGCGTTACCGCTCTAAAATGATTAATCTAAAATGTTTTGATGTCGCTGAGGCAGCCGATTATGCTCGGAATTTGGAGATGGAACGAGCCGAGTATTTGACTACTAAAAATGATGATGGTAAAAATAAGAGGGTTAAGAATGTACAACCACTACGATATGTGCCGCCACCGACTACCAAACAGGGTCAGCAATCTGGGAACCAAGGGTATCGTGGTAATAATTAGGATAACAGAGGAAATCAGCTAAAAATTGACAACGGGCCAAATAATAATAACCGTGGTCAATTACAAGTGTACCGTCCCTAAGGGTAACAAAGGAGTAACGGAAATGGTGATGTTAATGCCAATGCACCTTGTGGGACTTGTGGAAAGAATCATCTGGGAAGAGTTTGTTATCGTAGTGCGGGTTCATGTTTTACTTGTGGAGAGGTAGATCACTTAGCTAAGGATTGCAAGAATCCTAGACCTGGGTTTGTTATGAGGGTTCCTCCTCCAGCTCCTGGTGGACGCGTCTTTGCCATGACTACTGCTCAGGCTGCTGAAGCAACAGGTATATTCGGATCCTTTTTCATTTTAAAAATATTTCTTTTCAGTTATTTGTTCATACATTCTTGATATGATTAGGTACTATTACTGGTCATGTATTTGTACACCATCGTGCCCTTTTCGTTCTGTTTGATTCTGGCTCTACGCACTCGATTGTGTCTGTTAAGAGCTCGAAATATTTGAAAGTGTCTCCAAATTGGTTGTCTACTCCATTTACAATCTCTACCCCAATGGGTAGTATTGAAATTATAGATCGTGTGTATCAAAACTGCCGTTTGGAATTCAATGACTGCATGTTTCCTGCAAATCTCTTTCCAATGACCATGCATGACTTTGACATTATTCTTGGCATGGATTGGTTATCTCATCATCACGCGATTATCGATTGTTATTCTAAGAGGATTTTGTTTGGAAATCATTCTATACCCGATTGTGTCTTTAATGGTGATCTTCCCGAAAAATCTATTAAGGTTATCTCAGCGCTTAAGGCGCAAAAGCTCATTTCACATGGTTGTGTTGGTTATTTAGCTTCGATTCAGAATTTGTCTATCGAGAGTCCTTCGCTTGAAAATATTGATGTTGTTCGAGAGTTTCCCGATGTATTTCCTGACGAATTGCAAGGTTTGCCTCCAGTTCGTGAAGTTGAATTTTCGATTGATTTGATTCCTGGTTCTCAACCGATATCAAAAGCTCCTTATCGTATGGCACCACTCGAGTTGTAAGAACTTAAGGAGCAATTACAAGAATTGATAGATTGTGGATTTATTCGACTAAGTGTGTCACCTTGGGGTGCGCCGGTTTTGTTTGTCAAGAAGAAGGATGGTAGCATGAGACTTTGCATTGATTATCGCGAGTTAAATCGTATTACTATCCGAAACCGTTATCCGCTTCCGCATATTGATGATTTGTTTGATCAACTTCAAGGTTCGAAGTATTTTTCTAAAATTGATCTTAGGTCTGGGTATCATCAGCTGCGTGTTAAAGAAGAAGATATCCCTAAGACTGCTTTTCTCACTCGTTATGGGCACTATGAGTTTTTAGTGATGCCGTTTGGATTAACTAATGCTCCTGCGGTATTCATGGATTTAATGAACCGGGTGTTCCATGAGTATTTGGATAAGTTTGTGATCGTATTTATTGACGATATCTTGGTATTCTCAAAGAGTAAAGAAGAGCATGAGAATCATCTTCGTGTTGTACTTGAAACCCTTCGAAGTAAGAAATTGTTTGCAAAGTTCTCTAAATGTGAATTCTGGTTGCAACGAGTTGCCTTTCTGGGTCATGTTGTATCAGCTGAAGGTATAATGATGGATCCAGCGAAAATTGAGGCTATTACAAACTGGTCAAGACCTACTTCTGTTGTTGAGGTTCGAAGTTTTCTTGGTTTAGCTGGGTATTATCGAAGATTTGTTGAAGGTTTTTAAACGATTGTTTTGCCTCTTACCAAGTTGTTAAGAAAAGGGAAAAAATTTGTGTGGACCGAGGAACGACAAAAGAGTTTCGATGAGTTAAAGAAAAGACTTGTATCAGCTCCTATCCTTGCATTACCTTCGGGAAGTGGGGGTTTTCAAATCTATAGTGATGCTTCTAAGCATGGTTTGGGTTGTGTTTTGATGCAACATGGTAAGGTAATTGCTTATGCCTCAAGGCAGTTGAAACCTTATGAGGTTAATTACCCTACTCATGATTTGGAGTTAGCTGCTGTGATTTTTGCGTTGAAAATATGGAGGCATTATATTTAAGGAGAAACTTGTGATATTTTCACTGATCACAAGAGTCTTAAATACATATTCACGCAAAAAGAGATAAATATGAGACAACGAAGGTGGCTTGAGTTATTGAAGGATTATGATGCCAACATTCAATACCATCCTGGAAAAGCGAATGTGGTAGCCGACGCTTTGAGTAGAAAGACATTTGGTAGTATCTCATGTTTGGTTACTCACATTCGAGAATTCGAAAGACTTGATATGGGATTGAGTAAAAGAGGAGCATCGGGGATGTTGGCAAATCTAAAATTCGAGTCTGATTTAATTACTAGAATAAAAGAGGCTCAATTGGATGATAGGGATTTGTGGACAGTGTTTCAAAATTTGGAAGAGGGTAAAGTGAAAGAGTTCAGAGAAGATGATGATGGTGTTATTTGGTGTGGGAATCGATTGTGTGTTCCTAATGATGATGTTATTCGTGAGGCTCTGTTGTCTGAGGCTCACAGCTCACCTTTTTCTGTACATCCTGGTTCGACCAAAATGTATCAGGATTTAAAGCAGCACTTTTGGTGGAGTGGCATGAAGAAAGACGTTGCTAGATATGTTGAGAAGTGCCTCACTTGTCAACAAGTAAAGATTGAGCACCAACGTGCTAGTGGTTTGTTGTAGCCGTTGGACATTCCCGTGTGGAAGTGGGATGATATCTTAATGGATTTCGTCTGTGGTTTACCAAAGACTGTGAAAAGACACGATGCTATTTGGGTGGTGACTGATAGATTAACCAAATCGGCTCATTTCTTGCCTATCCGCATGGATTATTCGGTAAGTAAGCTATCCGAGCTTTTTCAGCAGGAAATTGTGAGATTACACGGGGTTCCTTCATCCATCGTATCCGATCGTGATCCTCGGTTTACATCTAGATTTTGGAAGGGGTTACACAAAGCTTGAGGTACGCGATTGAAGCTTAGTACCGCTTTTCATCCACAAACTGATGGACAGTCGGAGCGTACGATACAAATATTAGAAGATATGCTTCGAGTGTGTGCCTTAGATTGGAAGGGAAATTGGGATGAGTACTTATGTTTGGTGGAATTTGCTTATAATAGTAGTTGGCAGGCAAGTATCTGTATGGTACCATTTGAGATGCTTTATGGTCGAAAGTGTAGAGCGCCAGTTTGTTGGAATAAAACGGGAGAGAAATTGATTGAAGGACCTGAGTTGGTTAGAGTGACTAATGAAAAGGTCGCTATAGTTATGAATCGACTAGAGGAGGCCCAATTGAGACAGAAAGTGTATGCCGATAAACACCGACGTCCGTTAGAGTTTGTGGTGGGTGATAAGGTGTTTTTAAAGGTGTCACCTTGGAAGGGTATACATCGTTTTGGTTTAAAAGGAAAGCTCAGTCCTCGATATATTGGACCGTTTGAGATATTGGATCGAGTTGGTGAAGTGTCTTATCGTTTAGCATTACCGCCACAGTTATCTCATGTTCATAACGTATTTCACGTATCTCAGTTGCGGGGTTACAACTATCATCCATTGCACGTGGTGCAATATCCTTTTTCTGAAATTCGACCTGATCTTTCTTATGTTGAAGAACCCGAGGCTATTATAGAACGCGAGGAGCGAGTAACTCGTAAAAGTTCCACCCCTTTCGTTAAAGTTCAATGGAAGAATCATTCTGCTAGCGAGGCCACTTGGGAACTCGAGGAAACCATGCGGGCCGAGCACCCTCATTTGTTTGCTAATTGGTGCTTTTAAATTCCATAACTTCTTTCAATTTCGAGGACGAAATTTTTTTAAGTGGGTGGAGATGTAATACCCGTAATTTTTGAAATAATTATAGTTAATAGATATAAATATAAATAGATATCATGGAGTAGAATGATAATAAAATATTATTATATTGTGCTGATAAAAAAAATAATAATAATAAAAAATGAAAAGTAAAGTAAAGTAATATAATTGAAAATGGTTAGTGGAAGCTTTTAAATCCATAACTTTCGGCTGGCCACATTAATTTTTAACTATCACTACCCTACTACTTAAATTATAAGTATTAGTTAGTGGATGATGAATACATAACTATTGTACAATTCTTAAATATATAATAACTGAATAAATACGATCGAATTAATACCAATGGATTGTTAAAAGATTAGTAGTTTTGTTATTAATTAAAAAAAAATCAATAACAATTTTAAATTATGTTAGTGGTATGGAAAGTAATTAAACATGGTTTGATGGAGTTCCACTTTTGTTCAAAATTGATGGATTAGGATGATTTTAAAATATAGTTTTTGGATATGCTTTGACAACTAACATATAGTTGAAATGGGGTTGTAGAATTTGTTGGATTCATATACCTTAATAATTTATTAAGTCTTACATCTATATATAAACTCAAACCTCTACACAAAAATCAAAATCCCACAGAAGACCAATCGAAGCCTCGTTTCATTTTCAAGTGAAGATATGATGATATATATTTTGATAAGCAACTGTTCGTAGATTTAGATAATTTTGAGGTACGGATTCTTATTTGCAAAGTAATCAAATATCATTTTTAATTCCTATAATTCTTTCAGCGTTATTCGATCACAATTTTTTTTAGTTGTTAATTATATGTCTATAAACAGAGTTCATGAATTATAACCCCATAAAATTTTATGAATGATAGTTTTCATGTAACTTGGATATAAAATAATAACTTGATAAAATTAAAGCATACAAATTTTATGCTACTATCAATGCTTGTAAATATTAATATGAGTATACTTATAAAATTATGACAAATGGGCATTGAGGTCTAGCCACATAAGTGACAACAGTTGATGCAATTGAATTAAATTGCATGTGGCCAGTATTATAACTAACTCACTAAATCCTTATAACATGTAGGTTACTAAACAAATTTAAGTATAAAACGATAATACGAACTTAACTGGATGTATTTAGATAATATGGAAAATAAATAGAAACAAACATATAAGAATCATACGGTAACACTAATTAAATAAAGGATATTACATACTCCCTATTTGAATGTGTTTTGTACTCATACGTGCGTATTCATTAGATTTGGCTCGGTGATCGCTTCCTTTGGTGGTATTTTGTTGTCCTTGGAATTTCGTCATTCAACATAAGGTACGGATATTCTAGGTGGTTTTAGGATCGCTTCGGTAAATCTTTCCTCTCAAAACCTTGTTTCGAATTGTGTATACAAATTATTGGTATGACATGCTTATTTGGAAATTCGTTATATTTGTTAGTCTATATATTGTGTTGTGTTTTCCTCATTTTGGATTTACTAACGAGGTTGATAATTATGTTTGTTAATTGAGGAAATTATAATATTTTGGCCTTTGAAAATTGTGTCAAAACCATGCCTCGAAACAGCCCCGATAAATGTCAGAAACATTCCGGTAAAGAACATGTGTGAGTGTGGCGAGTGGTACGGTGATTCGTATCGAGTGTCCCTCATTCCATGTGGCTTTACATGTCCCTTTAAGTCCCGTTTAAGTTATCAATTTGTTAAGGGCTAAAATATTATGTAACATGACTAATGACAAAGGTTGGACCGAATGGTTGGGTTGACACTTGATTTTAAAAATAATACGACATACAATATTATAACCATTTTAAGTATTTGATCAAGCGTAAAATATTTAAGTCATATCATTAATTCTTTTTAAATATCTTTTAAAGTCTATTAATCACTTTAAAGGGTATATGAAAACTTATAATTTATAAATCGGTTAAAACGTTTTCTTAAAATGTGCCTAAGAGTAACCTATTCATGGAGGTCCCATGAACGCGTTATTGTGACACCGGTAACGTGACATCGACCGTAGCGGTGTATTTGTTATATCTACGGCGTCTCCTTTTGATTGCCCGGTGGTGGTACGAGCTCATTGTTATTATATATTTGTAATAGGAGGCGTATGGATCGATCCTAGGATTTTTGTTTTGACGGTGTACGTTCATCGTAGTGTCATACGAAACGTCACCGATGTGGATGATTAGTGAAGTAGCTACCATATGATTTCATTTTGGATAATTTGATATATATATTTATTTAACTCTTAGTACGTGACTTTGATATTTTGACATATTCGTTATTAAGGATCTATACATATTTGCACCTTGATTTTAAAATAAGTTACTTTGTAAATAAGTTTGTTTTGAAATTTGTCATGCATGTCATACTGTACTCTGTTCTTTGTTATATCCGTTCACTGGGCTTTGGCTCAGTCGTATTCTTTGTTTTTCCTCTTATACGACAGGTAATCAAGGGGGCGTTGGGAACGAGGGAAGAGTGTAGAGTGGAGTGAACTTAGCACCTTGCCTTTGAGATTTCATAAAAGATTTAGTAGTTTATTTTGGTTTATTAACACTTTTGAATAAGTTTGTCAACCTTGGTGTTTTGACTATGGTTTGAATTCGAATAAGAATAACGCTCATTTACCTTTTAAGTTACCTTTATTTATACGTTTTGTAATTCGTAAGATTAGGGTCTTTACAAGTATTGAGGGTGTCCTAGTAGGTGAATGAAGTTTGCAGAAATGGGTGTAAATTTTTTTGTACAGGATGAAGAAATTAATTGACAACTATACATAGTATACTTGTAGGTTGGTAGCAATTAGCATAGAAGGGAAATGCACCCACAGTTTAGAGCAGTTAAGCTTGTATGTGTATTACCCTGGCCTTATTGATACAATATTTTACTCCTTCATTGCTGTATTGCCTATAAAATCTTTTATTGATTATTTGTCTGTTTTATATGTTCGAGAGAAATTATGTACGTATTTACTGTAAAAATGTTACCCCAGTTAGGAATAAAATTGTCACATAAATAAAATCATTTAAACAAGAAATGACATCTCAGAAAAAAGTTCTAATTTTGGTATTTGAGTCTTAAAAATAAACAAAAGAATAAGTTGCTACATTAAAAATCTATGTTGTAATACCAAATTTTTCTTTCTTTTCGCCATAAAAAAATTAAAAATCTACGTGCTCCTCTCCATAAAAAAATTAAAAATCTACGTGCTCCTCTCAAAAATCTATATCTACTCTATACATTCAAACAGAGTTTTTATTAGGTAATAATTATTTCTAAAACTCATTTTTTAACCCTTAGATTAAAAAAAGACTTTCATATACCCCTTGATCTAATGGTCTAAAACTAGTTGTTTACCCTCGCGTCGCGTCGAGAGTTCGGTTTTCAATGTATTTTATTGCGTTTAGTTTAACGATGATGTCGTTGAAGCGCAACTCGAGTCGAACTAAAAGGTATAACCCGTCAAAGATTTAAATGATATTTTAAATTAACAATATAGGTGCATCTCTGCGGGTGGAGAAAAATATAAAAGAAATTAAAAAAGAAAAAATAAAAAAAAATTGTTACAACGGGCAGAGAAAAATATAAAGGAAACAATCGGTACTATTCATATTTTTTGCCTAGTAGATATTTGTTGCTGCTAATTATAAAGAAACCATCGGTACTATTCATATTTTTTGTCTAGTAGATATTTGGTGCGGGTGATGAAAAATATAAAGGAAACCAAAAAAGAAAAAAAATGGGGAATTTTTTTTTTTGCTACATTCGCCCGCTTTAATCACTTGCACACCGCGCAACAATAGTTGTACACCGGTCACTATTCATGTGAATAATACTGTTCACGCGAATAGTACTGTTCACGTGAATAGTGACCGGTGTACAACCATTGTTGTGCGGTGTGCAAGTGATTAAAGCGGGCGAATAATACTATTCATAACTTTTGTCTAATAGTATGTAGTGAATAGTACTGTTCTCGTGAATAGTGACCGGTGTGCAACCATTGTTGCGCGGTGTGCAAGTGATTAAAGCGGGCGAATAGTACTATTCAGAACTTTATAATGACCGGTGTACAACCATTGCTGCGCGGTGTGCAAGTGGTTAAAGCGGGCGAATAGTACTGTTCATAACTTTTTGTCTAATAGTATGTATGGGGTGTGCAAGTGGTTAAAGCGGGCGAATAGTACTATTTATAAATTTTGTCTAATAGTATGTATGTATGGGGTGTGCAAGTGGTTAAAGCAGGCGAATAGTACTATTCGTAAATTTTGTCTAATAGTACTGTTCATGACTTTTGTCTAATAGTATGTATGGGGTGTGCAAGTGGTTAAAGCGGGCGAATAGTACTATTCATAAATTTTGTCTAATAGTATGTATGTATGGAGTGTGCAAGTGGTTAAAGCGGGCGAATAGTACTATTCGTAAATTTTGTGAAGTGTGTATGGTAATGGTAATAATGATCACCTAATTCTATTAAGTAATAAATCAATTTTAATTGTTGAACTACCAAAATTACCCTTTTAATTCTAAGACACACGGGAGAAAATTAATAAAGTAGGGGTTGTTGAAAGTTACGTTCATTCACTACGCTCACAGAAAACAAAACCCTAACTTCCTTCCACAAATCATCGACCTAAAATTGCAAATCTTAGACCCTAAAATACTATTTCCAACTTCTCACGTCCGTTCTTTTCCCTATGCTGATTCAAGAAAATACAATTGAAAATAATATTCATTTCAATCTCTCTTTGAAAAACTAACTGCTATTAATCGATTTATGTTTACGTTTCAGAATAACACACCTATCGGAAAACATTGAATCAGAAGGTTGTGTTGATGATACTACTTTAAGCGATGAACAGGTATACTAATTCGATCAATTACACAGCTAAATACGATTTAGGAATCTTATATGTTGATGATACTACTTTAAGCTACATACGAATTGAGGCTTATTATTTGTTGTGTTAATTATTATTCATATTATTTGTTAATTATTTCTTTCCCAAGTTCTAATGTTTCGGTAGTTTCTGAAGTTTTTGAAAAAAAAAAAAAAAAAAAAAACCTTAATTTTGCTACAGACTATTCAATATGTGATGTAAATGTTATTCTAGCTTTGAAGTATGACAGTTATGTTGTCAGATTTGATGATGATGATCTTGTTGGTTCTGGGTTTGTAGATTTTTGACTTCTTTAATAGTCCTATGGCACTTGACAACTTTTATAAGTGACAGATCTTTTGATATAGTTGACTAAAACTTGACTTTGTGCAGAAAGGTCTATTGTGCTTCGACACTACTATTGGCCGAGGAGGTACGACTGCATGGAAGATTTGTGGACTCGACAAATTTACTTCCTTGTGCTTAATATTTAATATCGTGAAAAAGGAGACTCCAGATGTAATTCGTCAAGATGCCAACAATCAGTTTATTTAGAATTTTTTACTTAGTACGGACTTATTGATTTTTTTAAAAGATCGGTTATGAACCTCTTTTTTGTTTAAAAATATAACTTTCATTGATTTTCTATTTGTAGTCTGATACAGACATACAGTTATCAGCATGGCAATGAGAAAATGCGGCTTAGAGCTACCACACTTTCAAGAAGATGGGTTACACGACCATGAAACATACACGTAAGCTTGTTCGTTATTTATATTTGTTAGTTCAATAGAGGTAGCAATTTCATCCCATTTCTATTTATCTTTTTTGACATAATAGATAAAGAAGTATTTTATGTTGCTGTCAATTTTTAGTGAATCAAAATTATATACTTCTTTTGAAAGGTATTCACTTTAACTGTAGGTGACAAGATGAGTGGGTTTGGGTACTGGGTGAAGCGTGAATTTTTTTTAGTGTGGGTTGATTATTGAAACAGGTCTTCCTTTAGTGTGGATTGACGTTGAAACGGGGTGGGTTTAGTTGAGTTGAGTTGAGTTGATTTGACCATAAACGACATTTCGTTACAAACAAATATTGTGTTACATTATGATTACAAAAATGCTTTTGTCAAAATAATGATTAAGTTATTTGACTCAAACGTTTTAAGAGGTAATGTACATTAAGTAGACTTTGGGTTACTCTAGAAACATCTTAACTGCCCCCATATGTTGGCTAGGTCTTCAGTTCATATATCTTTTACCTTATTAATAGAGAGCACAACTAAACTAACCCATTCATGAATGGGTTGCAGTTGTGACTTGCATAAATGTAGTTTCCAGTCCCACTGGGCTCCTGAACATAGTATATTTTCATATTTTAACATGATAAGTTGAGGCCGTGCGGTCTGGATTTTTCCTCATACAATACGCCCATGGCAACAACATCTTGATGGTCTGGTTCACCTTTTCTCAGTGGAAAAACTTAAGGTAATCTATTTCTTTATAAAATTTGTAGTCTTTCTTTGTATTGTTGGTTTATTTTTATTATTTGAAAATTTTTAAATTTTAAATATCAGGTTGCAATAGACCCTAGAAGGTTTGTGGGCGTTGAGTCTGATACTGGTGTAGTTGAATATCTCCATTTGAGTATTTGAGTATTTTGATTTTATATCTTGAAAATTTAATATATTGAAAAACAAGTTTACAGTAGGTGTGAAACTTATTAATTAGGTGAAAAAAAATCCAAAGTTTTACTTTATGTTTGATTTAGTTTTTAATATGTTGAATTCTTGCATATGTTTGTTTTTTAGGATACGATAGGACAACTATTGTTTGGGATAATTTCGTTACTACTTCGAATTGCTAATTTTAACCACTACTTTGTAGTTACCTATATGAATATGATGAAACATGGTGGCTCAAGATTTGGCTGCACTCGGTGTCCGACATGTTTACGTAAACAACTGCATTTTAAAAACATCCCAGCTACTGATTTTACATAACATAATCCAAGATCGAGACCTGACTTCTATCACCTTTCTATTGTATTCGTGTAAGTATGTTTTTATTTTTGTCTTAAGTAGGAAATTATTTAGTCCGTATGTTAGTTTTTTTATTGGTCAACTGGTAGTTAAGTCTTTATGAACCAAACATGAATATATGATGCATTATTCAATATACTTTATATATTGTCCAATTGATATTTAAGTCTGGATGTATTGTCTAATGTACTGATTTGGCTTTTATATTATGAATTTGCTCAAATATGTAATTTAGATAGAAATGAAACGGGTCAGATGAGTTTAAGGTTAAATGGGCTGGACAAGTCATATGGGTCAAAAGTTGCCAAAGTATCATAATGATAATCACCCATGTACTAAATTGGATCCAGTAAGTTATATGGGTAAATATGAAGTACAATATAGTTGGTAAAATACGTGACGACCGTTTTCTCAAATTAGCTCACTGACTGTTCTTTGTTTGAACTCATAACTAGCAGATTAGTTTTCACTGTGGTCATAATTATTTTCAGTAAGAGATAATGATTTCGTTATTTATTCGTAGGCTTTGGAAGGCGCTGAAAAGTAGGTAAACTACAAAAATCTTTTACTTGTCCAGAAGAGTGGATAAGCACGGGGTCTTGATGAGCAAGAAAACGTTTTACTAACATCTTGAAAGCAGGTAACATATCTATACCATTGGCGCTAAGATAAAACACTTGATTAAAACTCATCTATCTGTGTTCATATTAAACCTAAGGTATTTTGTGTACAAATATAAGGTACTATGATCCTGGATTTTAAACATTTGCTCTATGTTTTTCGTTGTTGATAAACCATTCATTAAGTTTCAACGATGCAATAAATCCAATTCAAGATACACCTCAATAATATAATTAATCATGCTATCACAATCACAACTAACAGGATAAATAATAGAACAACAACAACAACAAAACCCAATACCGCATAGGTGGTGTATGGGAGAGGTGAGATGTAGACAATCATTCCATATCCGGAAATAAAGACAAGTCATTTCTCCACCCAAAGTTAAAACACTCTCAAAAGAAGAGAAAGTCATCTCTCTCTATTCGACGGACAGAGAGATTGCTTCCAAGTGGACCTCCGGCCAATAAGTAGGAATTTTTTTTTTTAAAATAAAATAAAAATTTAGAATAAAATTGAGACGCCATGAAAATGGTAAAATCAAATTTTCATGGGTTTTAAATCCTGCCTGAAATTTACTTTAGGCTCTAAGAGTCAGTCAAGTCGCCAATAAATCGACGCTTGCTATCGACTCAATAACTAGAGCCGTATTTCTAAATAATAGAAGTTTGTTATAAAAATTTACGTAGTAATGTGTATATTTATTACCTGCTACATCAGTCTATCTCGCATTGACTACTCTCGTATTTCTAAAGTACTCGACTTGCTTTTGGTCTAAGTAGTAAAATGGGTCTTTTATTGTATTTGTCAAAACAGTGTGTGATTGGTAGAGTTAAATGCGTCAAGTATCATTATGCAATACTGTTGGTGCATTATAGTCCTCGAGTTCATTACGATCAAGTTGAAATGCTTTAACATTTAATTTTCACTGTTGGAATACGATCAACCGCACAGTTGCAGGTATGCAACCGTATGGGTACACAGAGCAACCGCACGGGCACATGCTGTGTGTATATAAAGGGAATTACGGGTTCATTGTTAGGGTTACGTATCCTAGCCACTCCAAAAAGTCCTAATCGATTCCCTGGTCACTTAGCATTCATCTTGGTCGATCTTTAACATCCTAAAGTCTATTATTACCTAAAGATCAAAGTAATATTGTGTGTTTTGAGTATAAAACCCAATATCGAGTTTTTGCGCACTCGATAGTGAAGATTAGATCGTTTAATCTTATTTACACGATCCTACAAATACTATGTTTCTCCATGTATTATTTTGAACTTTTTGACTAAAGGGATTTAGTAGACAGTTGGGGCTACATTGAATATGTGTCGACATGAATCAACCCATTTTCTAAGTAAACGGGTCAATGTTGCAAACTCGAGTTTTTTTTTTTTAGCATGGAACCACCTTTGAATGATGGTTTTAGTAAAATTATGTTACAGGCAAGATTGAAGCAGCCAGTAAGGTAACTCGTTTATGATCTTCCCATCACAGTTTATTCTCTTATTTTATTTTATGTTGCAGATTTGTGACGAGAGAGCGGGTACACAACTTGAAGTGGATCAACCTATTGAAGGAAGATATTATATTGTATGTGTTTTTTTCTGTTCATTTGAACATAGTTAACTCAAGTTGGACTTCATTTATTTAACTGAAGTTGGATTAAGTTACAGATCAATCTCGGAACAATTATATTTATTTTGTTGTGAATCAAACAATCGATTTCATATATTGGTAAACAATTTCATAAAAACATTTGCATTTTTTTTTTTTTTTTTTTTTTTTTGTGATAAGGATCCATCTCATTATTTTAATGCTTTAAAACAATTAGACATTGAATTGCAACTTCATTTTAATTACATCAATATCACATCTTTATTTTAATTGTATGAATCAATGAATCAACTTAAGACAATCAACTTCAGATCTTAATGACTTTGTTGAGACATATTAAGTTTGATATGAGTATAGAGGATGAAATTCTATGGGTACATTCTTTAGACAATGTTTATATGGTTGCGGAAGGCGTTCGCGGTATGATAGCTTCGGATATTAACTTTAAATTTGATTGGATTAAGCTAAATTGAGGAATCAGTCGTGGATGCTTCTGTGATCTGCATGATACAATTGTAGTTAGAATACTTGCTTAATGCTATTGTATGCTACTGTATGTTTTAATGTATTTTTAGAGTTAGATCTTTTTTGTTGTATTGGGATTTATCATATGGGCATGTATGTGTTGTATGTCCAGTTTGATCCTTATATTTCTTGCAAGATTTTTTTTACTGCTTTTTGTGAAAAATAAAAGTCTATCTTAAAGTATCAAAATTCAACGAAACCCGCGAAACCGCGGGTATTTAACTAGTATATCTAAATTTTGACTCCCATCTCCATTATTAGATCATTAACTTCATTAATTTAACTTTTTTTACCCATCTTAACACTTAACCACATGATAAATCACTTTTATTTTAAAAAATTATTGTTTGCCATTAATATAATAATTAATTATAATATATATATATATATATATATATATATATATATATATATATATATATATATATATATATATATATATATATATATATATATATGTTCATTAACCCAACTTAATTACTATTATTTTTTATCCAATATAATCTCTTAATCACATGGTAAAAATTAATAATCTTATCTTTATTATTATTATTTGATTATTTTATTATATTACTTAATATTGACTCCTTATTGTAGTTGTGATTAATTATCATATACGAAATGATAAGTGATGATGTAGTAAAGTAGTAAAAAAATGAAAATGTAATAATTATGCACTACTCATTATGTATACATAAATTATAATAATAATAATAATAATAATTTTTTATTATAAAAAGAAATAATTTAGAATTGTGATTAAAATTTGGTATAGTTCAAGAAGACTTGCAAAAGAATATAAGGTTTATGTATTATTCTTTTATTTTTGAGATTTAATGTAATAAAGGGAAATTATGTAGTGACCCGTCCTAATCCATCTGGACGAAGTCTTCAACAGCTGGTCCCATTGCGAGGTTCTGACCTCTATATGCCATGAACGACTCTATGTAATATGAGCAAATGCACAACGGAAGATTTCTTTCATACCTGAGAATAAACATGCTTTAAAGTGTCAACCAAAAGGTTGGTGAGTTCATAAGTTTATCATAAAACAATAAAATTCTGTAATTTTGATAGACCACAAGATTTAAATGTGCATGGTACAAATGGGCCCGAATCCTATACACACCTGTAATGTACATGCGATATCTTTTAATACAGTACACCTTTCTCGTGTACGAAAACCTTTTTCATAAATCTTAGTAACCGTACACATATCTCGTGTACAAAATATCATACACATAACCTGTGTATAAAAATCATTCTCTCGATACATAACATTCACTTTGCATTCATTGCTTGGCTTGGTAACCGACCTTAACATATAATGTGCATCAATAATATCCCCAAAAACAGAACATCTCGTCTGTATAATATATAAACTTCGAAGTACTAAACACCACGCCCACTAGCCCTTCCGTCTAGTGAACATTCTGGGTGGGGGTGTTAAACCCGGTAGCTACCTTTAGGATTCGCTTGAATTAGAGCCATACCCGATTCTAATTCTTAGGTTACCAAGCAATAATAATCAGTGGAAAAATATTCACATCAATTGGTGGCAATTATCATGTCCACATAATTCAATAATAATCCACAGAACTTCTGTCTGCATAATAATTCATTTGAGGAATGTTTTGCTTGTGTCAATCTCGTCAAACATTTATAAAAGCATTTCATGTATTCGCAGTTCAAAAATATATTTTAAAAGCATTTAATAAAGCAGTTGTAAAAACAGCGCATGTATTCTCAGTCCCAAAAATATAAAGAGTAAAAGGGAATCAAATGAACTCACACATATAAATATTGTAAAACAGTTATTAAAACTTTGCATGAATTCACAGTCCAAAAATGTAATGAGTAAAAAGGGAGCAAATGAACTCACTATACGATATTTTGTAGTAAAAATATGCATACGACGGAACTGAACAATGCATGGTTGGCCTCGGATTCACGAACCTATATCATTTATATGTATATTAACATATATAATGGTAATCGAACAAATTTATATATATAATTATTAGTGTTATAAGTGTTATTTTAATAATTTAAGTGTTTCATTATTAACTTAAATATATTTATATAAAAATTTATAAAGTATTAATATAGTCTTATTAAGTATATTTTTATATAATCAACTTTAATTGTAATAATAATAATATTAATTATAATATTGATAATAATAATAATAATATGGTTTTTATAAAAATAATAATACTTATACTAATAATAATAATAATAATAATAATAATGAGTAATAATAATAACGAGTAATAAGTAAACTACCTCAAAGGAGTATCCCTTAAAAAAATGCCCAAGTCCGAGGTTGAACCCGCGACATCCCGCTAACCCAATAATATCCTTAACCATTCTTCTATTTATTTATATCCTAACATAAATCGTTCATTAAACCTTTTAAGCCATAAAACCCTGTTTCCTCCTCCTTCTCTTTCTTTTTCTAAAAAAAATCCCCCAGCCCGAGCTCGAACCCGTGACCTCTCGCTTAAACAAAAATACCCCTTAACCATTACACTGTCCATTAATTTCTGATTTAAAACACAACGTAAATATCTTTAACCCGATATTGTCTGACTTCTTCTTCTTCATTAAACAAAAACCCCATTATAGAAATTAAAGGCCTACTGCCCCAATTCAGATTCTGTAATTAAAATAAGGAAACTGCTTCATCAAATTCGTTAGATTTGGAATCCAATATATATTCCCATCATGAACCCCACGTCCCACTCACTAATATCATCATCATGCACTTTCATTTTTCATGAAACAAAATCATTATCATGATCTTATGTAATCGATCACCAATCCTTAAATCCCTATCATCGTTATTAAACCACAAAAGAATCGGATATAGAAGTCTAGAAACGGTAACAGCAGCAAAACAGTAACCTTCTTATATCGATTATTGTTTCATCATCATCTATGTACCATACCACCTATCTATATATCTTATATATCTTGTATCATATCATCATATATAATTATCACAGAATTACTATCATTATCTATCATCTTCTTCGTTACATTATCACGTACATCGCTATGATCTTCTCAGCTTCCTCATCATAATACATGGTTACTATCACCAACAATAATACGGTTTTTAATAGAAAAAGAACTCGATGGCCCATCAATCACTTAACAGCCGATTTATTATTATTTTTTTCTTTACAAAACAAGTGGGGTTACTTGCTTTTAAATTGTTGGCCATCAAGCTTAGGTTCGTCCCACCATAACTGCTACCAAAACTTGGTCCACAATCACCACTAATCACGTTTATTTACACGTAATATGTATGAATGAGTTAAGCACTAGCGTTTGTTGACCCAGCACAAGAAAAAAAGAAAGAACAAATAAGTATCACCCCACAATACCACTAATTGCTTGGTCAACACAATTTAAATATGTGAACTAACTAATCCACTTACTTGGTTTCAATTTTCTTTGATGATCATGTGGGGTTATTCACATGGTAGTTGTCGGTTAAATAGAAAATGAGAGAGAACGTGCCTTATAAATTAGAGTACTAGTTAGAATTAGATACAATATTTACGAAGAGTAATACATCAGTTTTTGATGGTTTTTGTTGGTATCATTCGAACAGAAATCGTAAAAGAAAGGTTGTTACAACAAATTTTTTTGATAGCTGTAAGAAATAATGATGGTTTCTGTGTGGATTAAATGGTGGCGGTTTGGGTTTGATTTGAGGTGGTGATAAAGTCCAAAGGTGATGATGGAGTTCAAAGTGTTCGAGTGTGATGGTCGATCAAGAAATGAGAATGGTGTTATTTTTGCTTCGTTGATGATTCGATGGTTGCCAAGGTGTTGGTGATTTAACGAGGAAGAAAGTGGTGGCAAGGTGGCGTTTGTTGAAGAAAAAGAATAATCGAAGATGGCACCCGTAACTCAAGAGGTGATGATTTGGTTTTTGTATCTCTTTTCTATATGTATATGTAATTATATATATATATATATATATATATATATATATATATATATATATATATATATATTGTAACATCCCAACCCGTTAACCAACTAAAAACGTGAAATAAAAAAAAATTAAACAGTTCTGCCCAGGCAAGGGTGCGCGGCGCGTAGGTGGGCAAACAGCCTGCTGATCAAATTTTTCTTTTCTCGTAAAAAGATTTATCACTTCCCAACATTTTTAGACTAAACGCTTTTCACAACATTTATTAATAGTTAAAACTAACACGTTTCAATAATAAAAAGAGTTACGACACCGGGCCCACATATGCCCAAATTACCCTTTAAGTATGAAGTACAAGTTTCGACCACATGATTTAAACACAATATAAAGACCGAGCATGGTGATTGGGGATACGCTACCCAATCCTAATCAATCCAAAAGCGCAATCTTCTAAAACAACCTACGCGAGTCCACTAGTTCTCACGCTTACCCGAACCACCGCCTCCAATGCAAATCTATAAAAACGTAAACAACGAGAGGGTAAGCTAACGCTTAGTGAATGCTATAATTATACACATACATATATAATATACCTACTTGCAAACACTTACACAAATACCTCATACACGCTAGCAATTTACATAGCATACTATTGCAAGTATAACTCTAAATTCTACAAGACCACAAGCTAGCACAACAATAGCATATATATAACCCGAATAATATAATATGCTACACTACCACACGTAACCATGGGTAACCAATAATCTAGGGAATGGTACTTCGAATTTCCCACCGGTGTTCGTAACAACCGTTAGTGTACAACGAAATATATCACTAACCCCCGGGCGATACGGACAACGAAATATCCGTTCAACGCAATCGTTAGTGTACAACGAAATATATCACTAACTCTTGGTCGGTTTGGACAACGAATTATCCATCGTTAGTGTACAACGAAATATATCACTAACTCTTGGTCGGTTTGGACAACGAAATATCAATCATTAGTGTACAACGAAATATATCACTAACTCTTGGGCGATTTGGACAACGAAATATCCAACGTTAGTGTACAACGAAATATATCACTAACTCTTGGTGGTATAGACAACATATACCCGGCCCCTTCCCCGCCCTACAAATAGATACATTATATACATACACATATAATTATTCCACTCACCTTGTCGCCTTGATGAAATGCTACCAAATAATTCGCAACTCGCCGATGGAATGTACCTATTCCATTATCACAAATACAACAATACACTTAGAGTGGATTTACAAACCAACTCAATTCGACACTTAGTGCAATTTCGACCAATTGCACTTTCAAACACAAACGCGCTCAAACTAACCAATAATCACTAACACAAGTGAAAATGGTCTTGTTATGCTAAATGAACCCAATCATAAGTGTTAAACACTTATCATTAACAAAATCACCCAAAACCCTAATTTTGACTCATTTCAAAATTAGTCTTTCAAATACACTATAATGGGTTCCAATACTTCCATAATCACTAAACCTAGTGATTAAACCCAATTACAAGTCCTAATCAAGGCCAATTTGTTCACCAACCCAAAACCCACCAACAACAACCAATAACCCGATTACTAGCATCAATAAACTCACTTCAAGAGTTTAAATGGGTTTCTCAACAATTTAAGTTCAAACCCTAACTTGAATATCAAAATCAAACAATGAAATTCGGAGTTAGAACTTACCACAACAACCAAAACATAGCTAGGAATGAGGTGAACAACTTTAACACTCGAGCTTTTGATCAAACCAAGCTTCTTCTTCTCCAAAACCCCAATTCTCTCTCTAGAACTCTCCCTCTCTCTCTAGAATAGTTGAGAGTGTTTGTGGATGTGAAAATGATCCAACAATGGATCCAAACCAGCTGATAAATCCACAGATCCGGTCTCAAGTGAAAAGACCAAAATGCCCCTCATTTAAATCAAATTTGGAAAAAGTCAGGAATCTGTCGCAGGCCACGTGCACGGCGCGCTCACCTTATGGTGCTCGGCGCGCACAACCATCTGAGCAGATTCTGAGCTTTTAAATTTACTCCACGCTTCATCCACTATACGTGCATCATTTTAACTCTATGCATCACAAATATTTGGGTGTTACAACTCTCCCCCACTTAGAATAATCACGTCCTCGTGATCCTCGTCACTTAACCACCCGGAACCCCACTCTATGGTCCTCAACAAATGTTACGATCCGATTTCCACCACATTACACATTAAACCGAAGATTAATCCAAAAACTAAATACACATTTGCACGCATTCCGAAACGTGCAATACACACAACATCCGAAGTCTATAACGATCACTTAGAATACGCGAGACCGCTACGTACCCTTCCAACTCCTCTAGGCAATCCTTCTCTAAGAGTTACCATTAATAACCAAATCGTCACCCGCGATTTATTAAAATCCCCAAATCTGAGCACAAGAACTTGCTCAATCCCTTACATTGGGAAAAACTCAACCGATCTCGTACCGAGATATCAATCCCTTAGCGTACCCTTACCAAGTACAATTCTAAAAACAACCAAGTCTCAACCTAAGGTCAACAACCCAAACGATGAAGACCGGACAAAAGCGAATCCTTACGGATAACACTTATTACCTAACATCCTTAGTAGTGCGCAACCACGACTAGTACGCAACTATCGTAACATCGCAAGCAAGCGACCAAAAACCGCTAACGTCCAAATCGACTATGACGACGCTAAACCCAAGGTGTACAAAATGGCTATTGTCACACCTTCAACATCATGTGAGCGAAACACGGCTAACGCATCACTAATCACAGAACATGGTCCTCCTGAACCCACCATTGGCGTATAAAACAACCAATAGTTCTCAATACTAAACGCATGAAGGTTATTTCACACAAAACTCAAGGTGTACAAAAATGGCTATTGTCACACCCTCGAGTACACAAAAAACGGCTATCGTGATATATCCTTAGTGTGCAGAAAAGGCTATTGCAACACTATTACTAATATGTGAGTAAAAATCGGCTATTACTCACCACCATGTGCACAAAATGGCTATGTGCACAATTCATACGGGCAAAAAAAACATCATAAACCTACAAGTAACGGTTCTTTCCAAAAACCGCTCACCATCAATCACAACCAAGAGTGGTTAATCGAAGAGCTATTCCTTTCGGATATCACTCATCACCTATCATAAGTCAAATGCGATCAACATAGAGATAACCCCAAATAAACACACACGTAATCACCTAGTAGTACACAAAATGGCTATTGTGTAACTACCACCCAAAGTATACGATAATGAGGCATCATACCCTTCCTCAAAGTCCCATTACTTTATTCCCAAAGGTAACCAAACGGCTACCACGATCGAGCCAAGAACCACCCATATTGCGCATAGACACAACAATAATTCCCTAGAAGAGAATCCGGCACGCACATCCCTTAACTGAGGGATCTTATTTTGCTCGTCGAACACGTCCATTATCTCCCAATGAGACTTACCAAATTACCACCTCGGTGATAATTTAAACCCAAAGACCATAAGTACAATTTATTCCAAATCGTACTTTTGCCACAATCGACCAACGTAGGTCTCAACGCTAGCTCCGAATCCATATGAGCATCGTCCAATTATCACCACAATAGAACACCTTCGTGCGAGAGTATAAACTCCCCCACTTAGAACTCCGTTCCGTAACCACATCATCGAATAATAGCATCCCGTAGAACGACCACTTATCAACATACACAACCAATATCCTCATTGGTCATAGTCCTCGAATTCTCACGAATTCGTCTTCAACAATAAATCCCGACGATAAACACATGCTCACTCTCACGGAAAGAGTGACCACTAATCCAACAACTAATGCGCCATTCGCATTATCATAACCCCTAAAAGAGAGACGAGGTTCACCCGTCATGCATCTCTTAATACGCACGTCACCAAACCTTGCTCCAACTTTGAGCATACGAAGGATTTTAACCTATCCTTAAACACCTCGAACGAAGAGTTTACCACAAATTACACAAACTTAAACCTTGCAATGCTCCGATTGCTCTAGCTAGTCAAATTTCCACCTAGTCACTCATGTACCTAAGGGTTTCTCCCCGGTACCCTAAGTACAATGTAACCGCAACACCATCAAAGTCGAACACCACGCTAGTAGGTATGAAAGAGGCACCTAACGTTACGTCCTGTAGACTCCATTACCAACATTCATCTAGGCCAAATACTTGATCTCAAGGGTTCCATCCACCCGACGAACCTCATGGTTCATCAACTTCAACACGAAAGCGAACACGCTCTAATATTCGAACAGCAAAGCCCATTTCCATGGCTTGGTACAAAAATATTTTCCAAAACATTAAGGAATGCTTGGTTGCACCAAGTCTTACGCCCTTCTCCCGTCCATCAAAAGTCACCATAGGGAAATTCCATCAGGAATGTCACCCCTAACAATGATACGTACGACGCAAAGCATTCAACAAACCCAAACTCGAATCGGCACATAATAAATATTTAAAGGACATATTTATTAAAAAAGAAAAGTGCCTTAACGTCTTCCTGCCACACCCGTCCCTGCTAACTTGGGACACTCCGACTTTTGATGTCCTTTTCCTTGCAATTGAAGCACACCGTGCCATCGCCCTTTGGTAACGAACATTCCCAAAACTTGAGACCTCTCACACCGCAATTGTAACACTTAGACACACTAGAACCCGATACGCCCGTCCGTATATCACCCATGCTCACACTTGCAACCTTAGTTTTCTTACTTGGAGCACCATATGAAACCACTCTTCTCTTACTAGAAGGTTCACCAATTATCGATCGCGAATGCGATCCGAAGCCCCTAGCCACGGCGAATAACTCCGCGAACGAGTTCACTTGACCAATGCTAATTTTGTTCCGCAAGTCATCATTCAGAGTTCGGCAGAAATCTTCCATCAACATACGATCATTCCCAATATACTCCGGGCAAAAACGAGCTTTTGCCATAATGGTCGTCTTGTGAGTATTCAAATCCATGGAACCTTATTGCATATTTCGCAACTCATTACGCAAATCCGACAAATCGGCTCGAGTCCAGAATTCCTTGAAGAATTCCTTCTTAAAATCGTCCCACGATAACCCCATAAATGCTTCACCCCCAACAATATCAATCTTACCATTCAACCAATCCCTTGCCCTACCCTGCAACAAGCTAGTAGCGAGCCTCGTCCTCTTCTCGGGAGGGCAATCATTAGTACGAAAACATCATTCGACATCCGAGATCCATGTTGTGCTTATCAAAGGATCCGGTTTCCCGTCATACATCGAAGGTTTAGTCTTCATGAAGCTCTTATGACAACGCTCCATTTCACCACTACTTCAAAAAATCGGAATACATCCTACCCATTTGCTCCGCAACAGCGACCGCAACTCTAGCATTAAACTCAACGTCGTTCGTCTCTATCCCATTTCCCGTTGCCATTCTAAGGAATGCAAAGATTAGATCATGAACGTATAGAACCATACATGCAACGTCACCCCATCTTGCTCAATAATCGTCTTACATCACTTGTTAGACACGATTTGCACCCGTATTAATGATAGTTAGTCACTAATACGCGAACACGTCGCATCCACTCGTTAGTACCACGACCATCTTGCTCGATGATTTTCTCAAACACAAACATAAACACAAAACAACGCATTAGTATATTAATAACATCCGCATATTAATATAAACGTTAGTCCACCTATAAACTAGGTCACTAACCAAATTCTCATTCCGACCCGTAATCCTACAAGTCTCGTAACAAATTATGCACACACAAAAGTCTAAGTCTAGGCACCTATCTCAAGTCACCTAAATCCCTTAGACCATGCTCTGATACCACTTGTAACATCCCAACCCGTTAACCAACCAAAAACGTGAAATAAAAAAAAAATAAACAGTTCTGCCCAGGCAAGGGTGCGCGGCGCGCAGGTGGGCAAACAGCCTGCTGATCAAATTTTTTTTTCTCGTAAAAAGATATATCACTTCCCGACATTTTTAGACTAAACGCTTTTCACAACATTTATTAATAGTTAAAACTAACACGTTTCAATAATAAAAAGAGTTTTACGACACTGGGCCCACATATGCCCAAATTACCCTTTAAGTACGAAGTACAAGTTTCGACCACATGATTTAAACACAATATAAAGACCGAGCATGGTGATTGGGGATAAGCTACCCAATCCTAATCAATCCAAAAGCGCAATCTTCTAAAACAACCTACGCGAGTCCACTAGTTCCCACGCTTACACGAACCACCGCCTCCAATGCAAATCTATAAAAAAGTAAACAACGAGAGGGTAAGCTAACGCTTAATGAATGCAATAATTATACATATACATATATAATATACCTACTTGCAAACACTTACACAAATACCTCATACACGCTAGCAATTTACATAGCATACTATCGCAAGTATAACTCTAAATTCTACAAGACCACAAGCTAGCACAACAATAGCATATATATAACCCGAATAATATAATATGCTACACTACCACACGTAACCATGGGTAACCAATAATCTAGGGAATGGTACTTCAAATTTCCCACCGGTGTTCGTAACAACCGTTAGTGTACAACGAAATATATCACTAACCCCCGGGCGATACGGACAACGAAATATCCGTTCAACGCAATCGTTAGTGTACAACGAAATATATCACTAACTCTTGGTCAGTTTGGACAATGAATTATCCATCGTTAGTGTACAACGAAATATATCACTAACTATTGGTCGGTTTGGACAACGAAATATCCATCATTAGTGTACAACGAAATACATCACTAACTCTTGGGCGATTTGGACAACGAAATATCCAACGTTAGTGTACAACGAAATATATCACTAACTCTTGGTGGTATAGTGATAATGCTAAAAATGAACATATATTTCATAGCATTATCCCACAAGAAAGACAAGCTTTTAGTTGCAATTGTTCTATTTACAATTGATATTCGTTTAAATAATAAAAGGTGAAGACAAAAGATAGATTCGACGAATTGAAGACGCAAACGACCAAAAAGCTAAAAAGTACAAAGTACTATCAAAGTGGTTCAAATTATTGGTGAGAAACGTCTCAAAATTACAAGAGTACAAGCCGCAAAGCGTAAAATACAAGATATTAAATTGTACGAAAGGACGTTCGAAAATCCGAAACCGGGACCAGAGTCAACTCTCAACGCTCGACGCAACGGACTAAAAATTACAAGTTAACTATGCACATGAATATAATATAAGATATAATTAATTCTTAAAATTATTTATATATTATATTATTATTTAAAAACCGTCGGCAAGAAGCAAACAACAACATGTGAACTCTCCCAGCTGGCCATGCAATCGCATGGCCAGGAAGAAGGAAAACCATGCGATCGCATGTCCCCAATTATCATGCCACATCTATAAATTTAGCGTGTTTTGGCTCAAATTAACACATCTTTTTCTTTATCTATCTCTCACTCGTATATATATATATATTAATTTTAATTTTAATTCTAATAATAAGGGTATGTTAGCGAATGTTGTAAGGGTGTAAGTTGAAACTCTGTCCGTGTAACGCTACGCTATTTTTAATCATTGTAAGTTATGTTCAACCTTTTTAAATTAATATCTCGTAGCTAAGTTATTATTATGCTTATTTAAGCCGAAGTAATCGTGATGTTGGGCTAAATATTAAAATTGGGTAATTGGACTTTGGACCATAATTGGGGTTTGGATAAAAGAACGACACTTGTGGAAATTAGACTATGGGCTATTAATGGGTTTTATATTAACTTAACGATACCTCGTTAATTTAATATATAGACTTATAATTTGACATATTTATATATAACCACATACACTTGACTGGGTACGGTGGGCGGGATATCTATAAATACCAATAATTGTTCATTTTACCGAACACGGGATTGGATTAATAGTTAAAGGACTTGTTAAAACAGGGGTGGATTACATTCAAGGGTAATTGGTGTAATTGTTAACAAAGTAGTAAAACCTTGGACTACACGCAGTCGATAACCTGGTGTATTCATTAAACAAAGTATTAAGACCTTGTTACAATTCGAATCCCCACTTAGTTGGAATATTTGACTTCGGGAATAAGAATAATTTGACGAAGACTTCCGCATTTTATGATTATGATTGATGGACTATTATGGACAAATCCGTATGGACATATTGAATAATCCAGGACAAAGGACAATTAACCCATGGTAATAAACTAAAATCAACACGTCAAACATCATGATTACGGAAGTTTAAATAAGCATAATTCCTTTATTTCATATTTAATCGCACTTTTAATTATCGCAATTTTATTTATCGCACTTTTATTTATCACAATTTCATTATCGTTATTTACTTTACGCTTTAAATTAAGTCTTTTATATATTTAATATTTTACATTAGGTTTTAACTGCGACTAAAGTTTTAAAATCGACAAACCGGTCATTAAACGGTAAAACCCCCCTTTTATAATAATAATACTACTTATATTTATATATTTATTTATTTACAAATATAGTTTTAAAAATATAGCGTTAAACTTGGCGAGTTCCCTGTGGACGAACCGGACTTACTAAAAACTACACTACTGTACGATTAGGTACACTGTCTATAAGTGTTGTAGCAAGGTTTAGGTATATCCATTCTATAAATAAATAAATATCTTGTGTAAAATTGTATCGTATTTAATAGTATTTTCGTAGTAAATATATAACTATTTTGTATACACCTCTACGTACATATAGACAACATATACCCGGCCCCTTCCCCGCCCTACAAATAGATACATTATATACATACACATATAATTATTCCACTCACCTTGTCGCCTTGATGAAATGCTACTGAATAATTCGCAACTCACCGATGGAATGTACCTATTCCATTATCACAAATACAACAACACACTTAGAGTGGATTTACAAACCAACTCAATTCGACACTTAGTGCAATTTCGACCAATTGCATTTCCAAACACAAACACACCCAAACTAACCAATAATCACTAACACAAGTGAAAATGGTCTTATTATGCTAAATGAACCCAATCATAAGTGTTAAACACTTATCATTCACAAAATCACCCAAAACCCTAATTTTGACTCATTTCAAAATTAGTCTTTCAAATACACTATAATGGGTTCCAATACTTCCATAATCACTAAACCTAGTGATTAAACCCAATTACAAGTCCTAATCAAGGCCAATTTGTTCACCAACCCAAAACCCACCAACAACAACCAATAACCCGATTACTAGCATCAATAAACTCACTTCAAGAGTTTAAATGGGTTTCTCAACAATTTAAGTTCAAACCCTAACTTGAATATCAAAATTAAACAATGAAATTCGGAGTTAGAACTTACCACAACAACCAAAACGTAGCTAGGAACGAGGTGAACAACTTTAACACTCGAGCTTTTGATTAAACCAAGCTTCTTTTTCTTTAAAACCCCAATTCTCTCTCTAGAACTCTCCCTCTCTCTCTAGAATAGTTGAGAGTGTTTGTGGATGTGAAAATGATCCAACAATGGATCCAAACCAGCTGATAAGTCCACAGATCTAGCCTCAAGTGAAAAGACCAAAAAGCCCCTCATTTAAATCTAATTTGGAAAAAGTCAGGAATCTGTCGCAGGCCACGTGTGCGGCGCGCTCACCTTATGGTGCGCGGCGTGCACAACCATCTGAGCAGATTCTGAGCTTTTAAATTTACTCCATGCTTCATCCACTATACGTGCATCATTTTAACTCTATGCACCACAAATATTTGGGTGTTACATATATATTGTGGGTGATACTTGTAACGACCCGACCTCGTTATACCAAAAACACACCTAAAAAAAAATTTTCTGGGTCAGTACATCTGGACGGCGTCCAGATTCCTGGACGGTGTCCAGTACTGAAGACTTGGACGGCGTCCAAACAATTGGGACGGCGTCCCAATGAACTGTCAGGTTCTGATCTCGGGTTCCAAATTACACGAGCGGAAATCCCACTTCCCGATACTTTCGAACAAAAACCTTTTCACAACATGTTATAATAAGTAAAACTAAGATGTTTCCATCATCAAAACAAGTTTTACAACACCGGGCCAACAATGTCCCGTTTTACGAATTTCGTTCAAAATACAAGTTTCGACCACAAGAGTTTAAATTCCAAACGACACCTAAAGCATGGAGTTTGGGGTTAAACTACCCACATCTTGGCCAAACTTCCAAAAGCTAACCCAAAAGCATCCCCTATCAAAATAAGCGGGAGACCACTAATCCAACCGAATACCTTTACCTTTGTCCACGCCGGAGCCTAAAAAGGTAAACAACGAGAGGGTAAGCTAAAGCTTAGTGAGTGCAACAATTATACATACATATATATAACCCATCTACTTGCAATCGCACCCACCAAATACCTCTTACGAAAATATAACTCAATAGCATGCCGTCATACTCATAATGCTAAATACTCCACGAAGATTATGTAATCTCTAATGTTTTAGAGATTATTCTTTACTAATCCAAGCCGAAAATCAAATGAGCTTAATATGATATTAACTCATTAAATCTGTATTACATCTGAAGAAAATATACATACATATATTTTCATAAAGACTGTAATGAAAAATTCTTATTCAAAATATTATTTGTGACATTTTTTTTAACGGGTAGGTAATACCCGAGAGATATATAAATGCACAATTAATATATTACATTCTTCGATTCTAATTCAGTAAATCATCAACTATACTCCCTATTTTCACAACAGTATACCTTCTTTTATAAGAAATCAAAATAACCATACTCATTCAAATTCAATCACCTATTCTGATTTTTGAAATCTCAGAATGCAACTCGAGATATAACAAAACCATCACTCTTAGATTCTTATATCTTTCAAAGCTATACTTTGACTTCAAAACTGTGTTAGAACATCATATGTATTAACGATTATAATATGTGCTCAAACCCTTCGAAATTCCTGAAGACACTTCAACTAAGGAACAATCGAGATGATGATCCAACCACATGTTACCCACAGTTATACACCTGTAAAACTCTCGAACCCAAAGTCATAGTTTAACACATACCCGCGTTGAATTCTTTAGTATTTATTAGCAAAAACAACCTTACGATTCTTTTCAAAGTAGCCAGTTTTGTCACAGCTCCAACAAGTCAACTTCGACTTTTCAGTAAAACTAATTTTATTATAACTTCGATAGATACGCTGCCCTTTCACAATCTTACTGGGGAACCTTTCATATCTCACCACATTAGCAGTAAACTTATCAACAACTTCATTAACCTTCGACTTAAACCTCTCCGAAAAGTCACTATACTTTTTCATTGAAACTCCATCTCTTACTCATCTGCATCTTGCAACAAGAATTGCCATACCAATTATTGAGAATCAGCAATCAGTATTTTGAAACCTCGCAGCATGTCTACATCAACAATTACATATACACACAACGTCTACCTCCAAGACTTACATTCTTTGAATGAGAAATTTCTGAAAAACACCCTAAACTGCGAACCAGTTCTCGAAATTTTGAAAAATGCTGATGAAGCAGCAAAAACTGTAAACGACCTTAACAGTAAAAAGTTGGATGATAAAGGATAGTATATTGGCAAAGCTCAGAAAAAGAGAAGGTTTGGAACTAGAAAACGGATTGAGCAAAGTATGAAGGAGGCTGTGGACAAATCACAAAGGCTGAACCTGCCTTTAAAGAATCCAAATGATTCAGTACTTGCTGAAGTCATTAACGAATACCTTGCTCCTGACTCCAAACCCCTGCGGACAATATCCTTCATCATCCTCTGATATTAGACATTCTAAGATATTATCGTATCTTTCATTATAAATATCATCCATACTTCTGAAGATATTTTTATAATTATTCTTATCTGAAATCATTTACCTCTTCGCGCTATCTGTATTATATCATAAACGAAACTATTTTAGTTTCAAAATTCTGAAACATTTGAGTTTAAAATAGGAATATTCTTGAAGAAGTGTTGGGAGCTGAAGCATGAGTTAGTATAATATAATGACACTTGATCAACGTGATTATATTACAGTAATTCATGCTGAGTTTCTAAATTGAACATGATGATTCACAGATCATAACGTCATCATGTGCTATGTTACACGACTCTTGTATTCTCTTTGATCTCTAAATATCAAGAAAATATTTCTTGATGATTCGGCCTTTTTCGAGGTATTCTGGTAATTTGACAAGTCAAGATCTTGCCATTACAATTTCCTTCCTAGAACATTAACAATGTTCATTCCAAAATTTATATCTGCGAATTCTGGACCATTACAAGCGGTGCTTAATCGCAAGAAGAAGAAACGAAAGGACAAAGCTCCGAACTAGAATTGGGAGTATAAATCATCGCAAATAGAAGAGAACATTAACTGTGGATGGCAATGATTATAGAAGAAGCAAGGACTTTGAAATATAAGGGAAGATATAAAACCCAACAACAACCCAGAAATCACAAACCGTATATATCAATGCATATAGCAAAATAAAGACACGGGAGAACTAAAAACACTATAAAACCAAGAGTATAGTAGAAGTAAATAGATTCTTCCGGAGGCAGATGAAAAAGAAGAGCGACAGATATGAAAGTGAGGAGTATATCAAGAATCAGCACTGGATGAAGCATATTGACAAATACTTTAAAATATGAGTTGAGAAGGTGTGAGTTGTGAGAAAACAAATGAGGTGGATTTATAGTGAAATATCCGACAGAGAAATCAAAATGGATTATCGCATTAATTCGAAGAGGATCATAATTTCCTTAATCGCCGAATAATCAAATCCAATATAGATTACAAAGATTTTCTTTTCGGAGATCAATCGTGATGACGTCAAAAGATACGACGAATCACTGTTATCTTATTTTATTCATTTACGATAACTTCACTCTCACGCTTCGAGTAATCGAATTATTTTATCCATTCTTCTTGAACATGATAAAACTCTGTAATCGTTATAATAACATTCTAATTGTTAGTCATGACGACCTCTATCAAATTTCGGGGACGAAATTTCTTTAACGGGTAGGTACTGTGACGACCCGGAAATTTCCAACCAAATTTAAACTTTAATCTTTATATTATTCCGACATGATAAGCAAAGTTTGTTAAGTTAAATCTCAAGAATTTTAAACTGTGTTCATACATTCATTATAACCTCGACCAAATTCCGACGATTCACGAACCGTTATATATAGATAGATATGTATATGTATATATATATATTATAACTTGAGAATATTAATAAAGTATTAAACGTATAATACTTTACACGAACGTATTTGTTTCAATATGATTTTCTACTAAATTAAAAAAATATATATTAAATGATTGAATTATCAGAAACATTGAATTATGATTACAAGTCTCTGTTGAGAGGTCCACTATGATTTGAGAAAATCTATTCCTCTTAACGATATTCAGAATAATTTGTAAACCTATTTATAAATAAAAACAAAAAGTGTCATTTACGAAAGTTAGACAAAAGTTAGTGGAGAATTGGTTTCCATAATATTCTATTAATCTATTTTCAAACGTACAAAGACGTTTTCAGTTTAAAAAAAGAACTTTATTATTAAAACGTATATAACTTTTATAAATATCTAGAATCACTTTTGACAACTCATTACTTAACCAGTATAATAAATATAACGATATTTATATTTTATTTCATTAAATATATATAACGATTTAAATTAATAATATATATATTTATACGCGTATTATACATACATAGTTTTTATACTTTTACTATACTTTAACTTTACCTTTACTTTACTTTTACTTTACTTTAACTTTAATAATTCACTTTAATAATTCATACTTTAATAATTCACTTTAATAATTCATACTTTAATAATTCACTTTAATAATTCATACTTTAATAATTCACTTTAATAATTCATACTTTAATAATTCACTTTAATAATTCATACTTTAATAATTCACTTTAATAATTCAAAAATCTATTATAAATAAAATTCAATAGGTTTCATTATTTCATAGAAACTTGAAAATATATTTCTCTAAACTCTCTCAATCGATATATATATATATATATATATATATATATATATATATATATATATATATATATATATATATATATATATATATATATATATATATATATATATATATATATATATATATATATATATTTGCTCTGTATTATTTCAAGATATTATTAGTATATATATATATATATATATATATATATATATATATATATATATATATATATATATTTGCTCTGTATTATTTCAAGATATTATTAGTATACATAAAATATTACGACGGAGTGCTGTCCGAGTGATTTCAAAATAGTTTTTTTTGAATGAGTCGAAGCTAAGGAAATTATGGGTTATAGCTATGGAGGTGATGGGTATGGTTCATGGGTATGCTCGTGAGGTCAATCTAGTGTTTATCATCTCCGTTGCATCTACGTACTTTCCTGCAATATTGAATCTCAATATTGATACGTTCGTGAATCCGAGGCCAACCTTGCACTTGTTAAATGACGTTATATGTATTTTTACTACGAAATACAGTATTGTGAGTTTCATTTGCTCCCTTTTATATATATTTTTGGGACTGAGAATACATGCGCTGTTTTTATAAATGTTTTACGAAATAGGCACAAGTACTAAAACTAATTCTACGTGGGTTTAAACCAGAAATATACCCTTAGCTTGGTAACATTAAACTACTTGTCTATGTACGGTAGGCGCGAATCCTAAAGATAGATCTATTGGGCCTGACAAACCCCACCCTGACTATGGGATGCTTTAGTACTTCGAGGTTATTTTAAACACACCTGATCTGGTGTACTTCAGAGGGTAAAACATGAACGTTAAGGCTTGTTACCGGGTGCCTATAACTTATAGAATACTTTTATACACTTGCGAGTGTACATATATTTATAAACAGAAATCTTGTGGTCTATTAATATATTGAAATGATTGTTATGATAAACCTATGAACTCACCAACCTTTTGATTGACACTTTAAAGCATGTTTATTCTCAGGTATTAAAGAAATCTTCCGCTGTGCATTAGCTCATTTTAAGGATATTACTTGGAGTCATTCATGGCATATTTTGAAAGACGTTGCATTCGAGTCATTGAGTTCATCAAGATTATTATTAAACCAATTATAGTTGGATGTATTATGAAATGGTGTGCATGCCGTCAACTTTCGTTGTAAAGAAAGTTTGTCTTTTAAAAACGAATGCATGTTTGTAAAATGTATCATATAGAGGTCAAATACCTCGCGATGTAATCAACTATTGTGAATCATTTATAATGTATATGAACGGGTCCTTTCAGTTGGTATCAGAGCGGTGGTCTTAGCGAACCAGGTCTGCATTAGTGTGTCTAACTGATAGTCGTTAGGATGCATTAGCGAGTCTGGACTTCGACCGTGTCTGCATGTCAAAAGTTTTGCTCATTATTTTTGTCGGAAATTACCTGCTTATCATTCTTAGTCTAGACACATCTTATTGCATTGATTGCATGAATAGTGTATAGACAAAATTCATATCTTAGCGTATCTGCTAATTCATATCTTAGCGTATCTGTTACTGTAAACTTTGCCTAACATATTCCGTAAATTCCTCCGTAATCTACGAAACCTTTTGCTCTATATAATTAGAATACCACCCGATAGCCGGAAAATCATTTCATATCGAAAAATTCTTTATTCAATCGTACGAAATGGAATTCGTCATTAGTTCAAGTCCCTCAGATTCCGAAATGGAATCCCACTCAAGTTCCGAAAGCAGTGTGACCGGAATGGATCAACCAATTAGTCATCATCTATTCTGGATGAATTGGGGATGGGTTCGTAGCCTCCTTAATCATTGGAGACAAGAAAAAGGTGATCCCTTCCATCCACCACATTGCCCTCTTGGCGATGAACCTGAAGTACTTACCGGCGAACCTGTTCGAGACACCATTTTGTCACTCATTGCTAGAGTATCTCGTCATGATTATATACTATCCCATATTGCAAATCTTATTCATCCACTCGTTCCAACCGCCAATCATCCTGGTGTACTAGCAGAAATTAACGAACTTCGCGCCCGAGTAGTGGCTTTGGAACACATGGTGCAAGGATTACAAACACCATCAGCAGCACCAGCAGCATAACCAATACCGCCAGTAACATCCACATCGCAAGCCTCAATACCACAAGCTTCAGCAGCATCACCAGCAGTTACTGGCAGTATCATCAACAATATCGTCAGCACCACCATCACCGTCAGTACTGTCAGCATCATCAGCACTAGCAGCACCTATAACATCACAAGTTCCTTCAGTTCAAGAATCACCGTGGACGTCATCATTGATCAACAACGAGTATTTTGTATCAACGAGTTATGAAGTATTAACTCATTCTTCTATAGAAATTATATATATATTTTATATATATGAATGCTGAAACTATAAAAATCTTTCGTACTAAGCTATTGAATATGAATTGAAAAAGGGTAGATACTACTCAGTTAAATTCATATTACTAATATGCTATGATGTACATCCTTCGTTAACAACCTAACCATCGTAACTACAATCTTTGATTCAATTAAATGAATTCGGTTTCATAATAAACCAAGTGTATCATTCAATAACATGTTTGATATTACACTTTCATCTTCAATGTACTCGAAACTTACTGAAAAACAACATTCGTATCTTGTGAAGTTAGCAAGAGTTCTACGAGCATCAGCATAATTCACTAAGGAAATATCTATAAGAATAAATATTGAAGTATTGATTACATTAGAGAAATACTCCGCGAAGATTATGTAATCTCTAATGTTTTAGAGATTATTCTTTACTAATCCAAGCCGAAAATCAAATGAGCTTAATATGATATTAACTCATTAAATCTGTATTACATCTGAAGAAAATATAC
Organism: Rutidosis leptorrhynchoides; assembly: GCF_046630445.1. NCBI lineage: Eukaryota > Viridiplantae > Streptophyta > Magnoliopsida > Asterales > Asteraceae > Rutidosis > Rutidosis leptorrhynchoides. The sequence goes on from NC_092334.1 coordinate 51,652,280, forward strand.
ATACATATATTTTCATAAAGACTGTAATGAAAAATTCTTGTTCAAAATATTATTTGTGACATTTTTTTTAACGGGTAGGTAATACCCGAGAGATATATAAATGCACAATTAATATATTACATTCTTCGATTCTAATTCAGTAAATCATCAACTATACTCCCTATTTTCACAACAGTATACCTTCTTTTATAAGAAATCAAAACAACCATACTCATTCAAATTCAGTCACCTATTCTGATTTTTGAAATCTCAGAATGCAACTCGAGATATAACAAAACCATCACTCTTAGATTCCTATATCTTTCAAAGCTATACTTTGACTTCAAAACTGTGTTAGAACATCATATGTATTAACGATTATAATATGTGCTCAAACCCTTCGAAATTCCTGAAGACACTTCAACTAAGGAACAATCGAGATGATGATCCAACCACATGTTACCCACAGTTATACACCTGTAAAACTCTCGAACCCAAAGTCATAGTTTAACACGTACCCGCGTTGAATTCTTTTGCATTTATTAGCAAAAACAACCTTACGATTCTTTTCAAAGTAGCCAGTTTTGTCACAGCTCCAACAAGTCAACTTCGACTTTTCAGTAAAACTAATTTTATTATAACTTCGATAGATATGCTGACCTTTCACAATCTTACTGGGGAACCTTTCATATCTCACCACATTAGCAGTAAACTTATCAACAACTTCATTAACCTTCGACTTAAACCTCTCTGAAAAGTCACTATACTTTTTCATTGAAACTCCATCTCTTACTCATCCGCATCTTGTAACAAGAATTGCCATACCAATTATTGAGAATCAGCAATCAGTATTTTGAAACCTCGCAGCATGTCTACATCAACAATTACATATACACACAACGTCTACCTCCAAGACTTACATTCTTTGAATGAGAAATTTCTGAAAAACACCCTAAACTGCGAACCAGTTCTCGAAATTTTGAAAAATGCGGATGAAGCAGCAAAAACTGTAAACGACCTTAACAGTAAAAAGTTGGATGATAAAGGATAGTATATTGGCAAAGCTCAGAAAAAGAGAAGGTTTGGAACTAGAAAACGGATTGAGCAAAGTATGAAGGAGGCTGTGGACAAATCACAAAGGCTGAACCTGCCTTTAAAGAATCCAAATGATTCAGTACTTGCTGAAGTCATTAACGAATACCTTGCTCCTGACTCCAAACCCCCGCGAACAATATTCTTCATCATCCTCTGATATTAGACATTCTAAGATATTATCGTATCTTTCATTATAAATATCATCCATACTTCTGAAGATATTTTTATAATTATTCTTATCTGAAATCATTTACCTCTTCGCGCTATCTGTATTATATCATAAAAGAAACTATTTTAGTTTCAAAATTCTGAAACATTTGAGTTTAAAATAGGAATATTCTTAAAGAAGTGTTGGGAGCTGAAGCAGGAGTTAGTATAATATAATGACACTTGATCAACGTGATTATATTACAGTAATTCATGCTGAGTTTCTAAATGGAATATGATGATTCACAGATCATAACGTCATCATGTGCTATGTTACACGACTCTTGTATTCTCTTTGATCTCTAAATATCAAGAAAATATTTCTTGATGATTCGGCCTTTTCCGAGGTATTCTGGTAATTTGACAAGTCAAGATCGTGCCATTACAATTTCCTTCCTAGAACATTAACAATGTTCATTCCAAAATTTATATCTGCGAATTCTGGACCATTACAAGCGGTGCTTAATCTCAAGAAGAAGAAACGAAAGGACAAAGCTCCGAACTAGAATTGGGAGTATAAATCATCGCAAATAGAAGAGAACATTAACTGTGGATGGCAATGATTATAGAAGAAGCAAGGACTTTGAAATATAAGGGAAGATATAAAACCCAACAACAACCCAGAAATCACAAACCGTATATATCAATGCATATAGCAAAATAAAGACACGGGAGAACTAAAAACACTATAAAACCAAGAGTATATTAGAAGTAAATAGATTCTTCCGGAGGCAGATGAAAAAGAAGAGCGACAGATATGAAAGTGAGGAGTATATTAAGAATCAGCACTGGATGAAGCATATTGACAAATACTTTAAAATATGAGTTGAGAAGGTGTGAGTTGTGAGAAAACAAATGAGGTGGATTTATAGTGAAATACCCGACAGAGAAATCAAAATGGATTATCGCATTAATTCGAAGAGGATCATAAATTCCTTAATCGCCGAATAATCAAATCCAATATAGATTACAAAGATTTTCTTTTCGGAGATCAATCGTGATGACGTCAAAAGATACGACGAATCACTGTTATCTTATTTTATTCATTTACGATAACTTCACTCACACGCTTCGAGTAATCGAATTATTTTATCCATTCTTCTTGAACATGATAAAACTCTGTAATCGTTATAATAACATTCTCATTGTTAGTCATGACGACCTCTATCAAATTTCGGGGACGAAATTTCTTTAACGGGTAGGTACTGTGATGACCAGGAAATTTCCAACCAAATTTAAACTTTAATCTTTATATTATTCCGACATGATAAGCAAAGTTTGTTAGGTTAAATCTCAAGAATTTTAAACTGTGTTCATACATTCATTATAACCTCGACCAAATTCTGACGATTCACGAACCGTTATATATAGATAGATATGTATATGTATATATATATATATTATAACTTGAGAATATTAATAAAGTATTAAACGTATAATACTTTACACGAACGTATTTGTTTCAATATGATTTTCGACTAAATTAAAAAAATATATATTAAATGATTGAATTATCAGAAACATTGAATTATGATTACAAGTCTCTGTTGAGAGGTCCACTATGATTTGAGAAAATCTATTCCTCTTAACGATATTCAGAATAATTTGTAAACCTATTTATAAATAAAAACAAAAAGTGTCATTTACGAAAGTTAGACAAAAGTTAGTGGAGAATTTGTAACGACCCGGATTTTTCCGATCGTTTTACACTTATAAGATTAATATTTACATAAATTAAACCTTACCAACATGATAAGCAATCTAAATTGTTGAGATTTATGATTTTGAAAAGAATTTTACACAACGTTTGACCGTCTAATTTGACCGATGATATCACGAACTATACAATATATGATAATTATACGTTTGTGTATATATATGTATTTATTTATATTTAACATGATTTATGGATGTTTTAATATCTCATTTTGTATTAATAACAATAAGTTATAAGTATATTTTGAAACTACTAACTTAAGTTTTCAAAACGATAACTATACGTAACGTTATTTGACATAAATACTTATAACCTATAATGTTTATACATATATCGTATATGTAATGTATTTAATCACTTTTTAAGGATTTAAATACATAAAACAATATAAGTGTATTCACAAAAGATAGCTATATTTGAATCCTCATTCCATTTTTCACAAGATTTCTATACGTATATCTAGAGTATATATACTCGTATCATACCTAGCTTCTATACGTATTTACTATTGGTATATACACATCAAATCACCACCAACCAGCCCTTGTTCATGCCTTATGTATAAGGTAACTACTTTTGTTATCTAGTATGACAATTTCACATGATTAAAAGATTTTTTCACAAAATTACAAACTTATACACCTTTTACACCACCATTTATACTCCATCCATTTTCAATTTTTGATTCATTTTTTACCTCAAACCTCTAGCTAAAAACACACACACTTTTAAGAGCCTTAAACTCCATAACCATTCAGCTAATATCCATTAGGATCTAGCCATAAAAACATCACTTAATCACCATAAGAAAACTCTTACAAAAACACTTCAAGAATCCTTCCAAGAACACAAACTTACTTCCAATCTTTCATCCAATTCCATCACTCTTTTTGTTCTAGGTTTTTACTCTTCTTTTACAGCAATCTTGTCCAAGTAACTTGAGGTAGTAACTTTGTTCATAACCTTATTCGATTCATATATATATAGCTATCTTATTTTGTGGTATAAAATTTTAACAACAAGAACATAGTTTGAATGTTTTCAAACTTGTTTGCAAACTAAATAGATCCTTCTAACTTAACTTTTAAAATACTTCAAGACCTGTAATATAACATAAATATATGCTAATTTAACAAGTTATAACTTGGTTTTTCAAAGAACACCTTAAAAACTGAATTTACGACGTCGGAGTGTAACTGGGGGCTGTTTTGGGTTGGATAATTAAAAACTATCTTGAACTTTGAATTGGAGGTTTATTTTCTGGAAAAATGATATTTACTATGAATATGATAACACATAAAAATTTCATGATTTAATTCAAAGTATAAGTATTTTTAGAAAAATGGTCATTAAATGATGTTTTGTAACAAAAATGATTAACTTCATAAGTTTCACTAAAGTTTGACCTATGACCTGTGATTTCGAATACAAACTAAGGTATTTACAGTTAATATTCTTAAAGATGGACTCGATCCAAGGAAGTGGTAAGTTGAACCAACGAAAACGGAGTTGTAACGAAGAAACTATGACCGAAACAAAATCGGATATCCAAGACTAGTTTAGCCACGAAAATAATTGGAGAAAAATTAAATAAATCACATCTTTTTAAAATAACATGATATTTTATATATATGTACTCATAATTTAATTTTATATGGTTCAGGATCACCCGTAAACAATACGAGAAGATTAATCATAAGATTCCATGATTGTACGCAACACGTCATTTGATAACACCGGTACTTTATGTACGCAACACGTCATTTGACAACACCGGTACCGTGGGTCAAGATTAATCTCGACCAATTCAAATACATCGGGGGTTTTATTTATTTCGATGGGGGTTAAACACCTAAATATGAACCATTAAAAATTGAATTACTAACATCGGACTGCTAACTACGGACTAAGGAATTATTAAAAGTATTAAAAGTATTATAAGTATATATATGTAACGATTGTTTAAAAAGAAAAGGTATTGATATATTATATATGGATAGGTTTGTGATATCAATCGGAGACCAAGTCGAAATTACATATCTTCAAGACAAAAGTGAGTATATAGTCCCAATTTTAAACTCTAAATATTTCGGGATGAGAATACATGTATTTTATGTTTTACGTTATGGACACAAGTAACTGAAAAATATATTCTACGTTGAGTTGTACCACTGGCATACTTCCCTGTAGCTTGGTAACTATTATTTACAGCGGTATTGTAAACGCGAATCCTGTTGATAGATCTATCGGGCCTGACAACCCCAACCGGACTGGACGACCAGTATTCAACGGTTGCACAGTACTTCGTTTTGCGACTACACTTGGTACGGTGTAGTAAGATTTCATAATAAAGGGAATATGCGACGTGATTAAATGTTAAGTATGGTTACCAAGTGCTCAACCACTTAGAATATTTTTATTAAAATGTTTATATATGAAATCTTGTGTTCCATTGTTATAACGCTGCTAGCATCAAACCTATATATCTCACCAACTTTATGTTGACGTTTTAAAGCATGTTATTCTCAGGTATGAATTAAGTCTTCCGCTGTGCATTAGCTCATGTTAAGGATACTACTTGGGACCTTTTAAGCCATGATACAAAGACGTTGCATTCGAGTCATTGGAGTTCAATAGAGAATATTAATAAGTAAATGACAGATTAGGTCATTTGGATATTATGAAATGTTAGACGAAAATGTCAAATATTGATGTAATGATAGTTTTCCTTTTAAGAATAAATGCAACGTTTGTAAAATGTATCATATAGAGGTCAAGTACCTCGCAATGTTATCATATGTTATTGTATTCTTCCCTATGGATTGGGTCGGGTCGTCTCATGTGGTATCAGAGCGTTGGTCTTAGCGAACCAGGCCTTGCATTAGTGTGTCTAACTGGTAGTTGTTAGGATGCATTAGTGAGTCTGGACTTTGACCGTGTGTACATGTCAAAAGTTTTGCTTATCATATCTAGTCGAAAATCATCTGCTTATCATCCTTAGGAATTACCTGCTTAGTATTCTTAAGTCTAGACACGTCTTACTGCATTTAGTGCATCGATAGTGTATAGACAAAATTCGTATCCTAGCGTATCTGTTGCTATAGACATTGCCTGACGAATTTCAAAGATTCTCCGTAATTCACGGGATTTTGAGTATTATAAATACATATGTAAATTATGTATTGAAGAATACCAATCCCAACTCCTATAATCTATTCCAAACCAAAAATCCATTTCCCCGACTATACAAGATGAACTCCGCGTCCAGTTCGAATTCTTCCGACTCCGACAGCTACGCTGATATGGATTTCCATTCGGGCTCCGAAGGCAGCGTCACTGGAATGGATCAACCAATTTCTCATCATCTATTCTGGATGAATTGGGGATGGGTTCGTAGTATACTAAATTATTGGAGACAAGAATAAGGTGATCCCTTTCACCCACCGAATTGCCCCATTGGCGACGAACCTGAAGCACTTACCGGCGAACCTGTTCGAGAAACCATTTTCTCTCTCATTTCTCGAGTATCTCGTCACGATTATATCCTATCCCATATTTCGGATCTTGTTCATTCACTCACTCCAACCGCCAATCATCCTGGTGTACTAGCAGAAATTAACGAACTTCGCGCTCGTGTGACGGCTTTGGAGAACACGGTGCGAAGGTTACAAACACCAGCAGCAGCACCAGCAGCATAACCAGTACCGTTAACAACATCAACCACGCAATCTGTAGTACCAGTAGCATCATCGACGTCAACGGCATCATCAGCATCAACACCAACCGTATCATTACCACCACCAACAATCACATCCGCACCACGTACCTCAACATCATCATCTGAACTTCGAATATGATCTTTGTTCTACATATCATTCTACACCGATTACCTCTTCTTTACGTATCGTTCTTCGTTCGACATGACGATTATGTAATCTCTAATGTTTTGGAGATTATGTAATCTAGTAATAACGATAAATCAAATGAGTTGAATATTTTATTGACTCATTAAATTCATAGTTACATCCGAAGAAAATATATATGCAAATATACTTTCATAAAGATTGTAATTAAAAATTTCTTTCGTACAAACTGTTAATGATGAAAATATTTTAACGGGTGGGTAGTACCCAAGGAATATTTAGAATTCACATTAACAAGTTACACTGTACATTCTTCGAATCTGATTCAACGATCATTTATTATCCTACTTACAATTACCGATATACGTATCCGTTCACCCTAGATTAACCATTTCCATTTAAATTTCATATTTGGATTTTTACCTATCGGAATCCAACAAGTGGCATAATGAAGAAACATTGGCAAAATAAAAATTGTTAGAAACAGATTGTGATAGGATTACACGCTAACTGTTCCGGCTAACTGTTCCCAGCTAACTGATTAATATTTAATTTATCGCAATTTACATTCTTGCAATTTTAATTTCTGTACTTTACATACCGTCGGGACACATGTACAACAACACGTCGGATTAATTCTGAGATAACACGTTGTATAATGGGTCATGATATATATTTATTTATTTTACGCATTTTAAATAACGGGATACGTATACAAGGTTTCGACTTATCATATTGACCCATCTGTATATATATTTCGGAACAACCATAGACACTCTATATGTGAAGGTGGGAGTTGTCTATACAGGGTCGGAGTTGATTCCAAAATATATATATACTTTGAGTTGTGATCGACACCAAGACCGGTACACGGGTCACGATACGTATTAAGTAATTCGAATATTATATATTTAGTTCATATATGAATTTATTGAACCATTGGACAATCGGACTATTGGACTGCTAACTTTGGACAATTAAAAATGAGTTAAAATGATGATTATTACATATGAAACTAAACAATCCTTCAAGTATGCCACTTGATTCTATTTTAAACCTCATTTGTATCTTGACGATTACAATTCGCATTCATAACTTTTCATGATTCTTGAAAACATCTCGATCGAGAAGTTGAACCAGCCGCACCTCGTCTACGGAAGATAGATTTATGCATACAATTATGCACCTGAAAATTTTCGAACTCGAAGTTATAGTTAAAACGTATCCGCATCGAATTCCTTGTCATCCATTAGCAAAAACAATCACGCGATTCCTTTTCAATTAACTAATTTTGTCACAGCTCCACTTCGATATCTCAGTAAGACTACTCTTATTACAATCTCGATATATATACGTTGTTCTTTCGCCATCGTTACCGGAGAACCTTTTATATTCCATCATATTACCATCAGCGTTTAATCATCTAAAAATACAATTCTCCTTAAACCATCTTGGTTTGATAACCAATGACCCAGATCCGATAACTTTAAAAATACTGACGAAGCAGCATGTTGTAGAAGGTCTTAATGACCAAAAGTTGATGATAAAAGAAGGAAGTGTTAGGAACGCTCGATAGAAAATTAGTACTGAAAACCGGATTGAGCAAACCATGAAGGAGACTCTGAACAAGTTACAAGGACTAAACTTGTACATAAAGAATTATGACGATTCTATAGCAAACACCTTGCTTCTGAATCTAAACTCTTACTGGTCAATCTTCATCATCATCCTTCGACATTAGAAATTCCAAGATATTATCATATCTTTCATTATAAATATCCTCAATATTTCTGAAGATATTTTCACCACTATCCTTATCTGAAATCATTTATCTCTCTGTAATATCTGCGTTACAATATAAAGGAAACTGTGTTAGTTTCTAAATCCTTCAAGTTTAAAATAGGAATGTTCTGAAGCAGTGTTGGGAACTGATGCATGAATTAGTATAATATAATGAAACTTGATCAACTTCATTATATTACAGTAAGTCATGTTAAGTTTCTAATGGAATGTGATGATTCACAGTACCGTCATCATGTGCCATGTTACACGGCTTTTACATTCTATCCAATTCCGAAACGTATTAAGAACAAATCATCTTGATAGTTCTATTTTCCTGGATATTCTGGTAATTTGACAAATCAAAATCGTGCCATTACCATTCCTTTCTTAGAGCATTAGCTATGTTCATTCCGAATTTTATACCTACGAATTTCGAACTAGTGATCGCTTGACTCAAGGACGGGAAGAAGAAACGAAGGGACAAAGTCCCAAAATAGAAAGTGGGGTATAGATCACAGCAAATAGAAGAGAGTATTAACTATAGATGACAATAATTATGGAAAACAGAAGCAGGAGCATTGAAATATAAGGAAAGATATCAAACCCAATAACCACCCAGAAACTACAAACCGTGTATATCAATACGTATGGCGACGTAGAGACACGGGAGAATTAGAAACATTATAATTCCAAGAAAATCATAAAAGTGAATAGATTCTTCTAGCGGTAGATGAAAGAGAAGAATGAAAGATATGAAAGTTAGAAGTATAACAAAAATCAGAACGGGATGAAGCATTTTAAAGTATACCTTAAGGTATGAATTAGAGGAGGAAGAGTAAGAGATGTGAGGTATGGAAGTAAGAAAGGGAAGGAGGTGGATTTATAGTGAAATATCCGACAAAGAAATCGAAACAGATTATCGCATTAAATCAAAGGAGATCCTGTTTTCTAAATCATCGAAGAACCAAATCTTATTACATAAGATTTTCTTTAAATCCCTTAAATTCTGGAAATCAATCCTAATCTCGACATCGGTTAAAACAATTCCATATTCACTCATTTCATTCTTTTGTGATAGCTTCACTCGTGCGTTTCACATGATCGAATCGTTTTATCCATATCTTCCAATAATGATAAAACTCTATTAATACCTCATATTCGTCATGAAAACATTCCTATTGTTATTTATGACAACCTCTACCAAATTTCGGGACGAAATTTCTTTAACGGGTGGGTACTGTAACGACCCGGATTTTTCCGATCGTTTTACACTTATAAGATTAATATTTACATAAATTAAACCTTACCAACATGATAAGCAATCTAAATTGTTGAGATTTATGATTTTGAAAAGAATTTTACACAACGTTTGACCGTCTAATTTGACCGATGATATCACGAACTATACAATATATGATAATTATACGTTTGTGTATATATATGTATTTATTTATATTTAACATGATTTATGGATGTTTTAATATCTCATTTTGTATTAATAACAATAAGTTATAAGTATATTTTGAAACTACTAACTTAAGTTTTCAAAACGATAACTATACGTAACGTTATTTGACATAAATACTTATAACCTATAATGTTTATACATATATCGTATATGTAATGTATTTAATCACTTTTTAAGGATTTAAATACATAAAACAATATAAGTGTATTCACAAAAGATAGCTATATTTGAATCCTCATTCCATTTTTCACAAGATTTCTATACGTATATCTAGAGTATATATACTCGTATCATACCTAGCTTCTATACGTATTTACTATTGGTATATACACATCAAATCACCACCAACCAGCCCTTGTTCATGCCTTATGTATAAGGTAACTACTTTTGTTATCTAGTATGACAATTTCACATGATTAAAAGATTTTTTCACAAAATTACAAACTTATACACCTTTTACACCACCATTTATACTCCATCCATTTTCAATTTTTGATTCATTTTTTACCTCAAACCTCTAGCTAAAAACACACACACTTTTAAGAGCCTTAAACTCCATAACCATTCAGCTAATATCCATGAGGATCTAGCCATAAAAACATCACTTAATCACCATAAGAAAACTCTTACAAAAATACTTCAAGAATCCTTCCAAGAACACAAACTTACTTCCAATCTTTCATCCAATTCCATCACTCTTTTTGTTCTAGGTTTTTACTCTTCTTTTACAGCAATCTTGTCCAAGTAACTTGAGGTAGTAACTTTGTTCATAACCTTATTCGATTCATATATATATAGCTATCTTATTTTGTGGTATAAAATTTTAACAACAAGAACATAGTTTGAATGTTTTCAAACTTGTTTGCAAACTAAATAGATCCTTCTAACTTAACTTTTAAAATACTTCAAGACCTGTAATATAACATAAATATATGCTAATTTAACAAGTTATAACTTGGTTTTTCAAAGAACACCTTAAAAACTGAATTTACGACGTCGGAGTGTAACCGGGGGCTGTTTTGGGTTGGATAATTAAAAACTATCTTGAACTTTGAATTGGAGGTTTATTTTCTGGAAAAATGATATTTACTATGAATATGATAACACATAAAAATTTCATGATTTAATTCAAAGTATAAGTATTTTTAGAAAAATGGTCATTAAATGATGTTTTGTAACAAAAATGATTAACTTCATAAGTTTCACTAAAGTTTGACCTATGACCTGTGATTTCGAATACAAACTAAGGTATTTACAGTTAATATTCTTAAAGAGGGACTCGATCCAAGGAAGTGGTAAGTTGAACCAACGAAAACGGAGTTGTAACGAAGAAACTATGACCGAAACAAAATCGGATATCCAAGACTAGTTTAGCCACGAAAATAATTGGAGAAAAATTAAATAAATCACATCTTTTTAAAATAACATGATATTTTATATATATGTACTCATAATTTAATTTTATATGGTTCAGGATCACCCGTAAACAATACGAGAAGATTAATCATAAGATTCCATGATTGTACGCAACACGTCATTTGATAACACCGGTACTTTATGTACGCAACACGTCATTTGACAACACCGGTACCGTGGGTCAAGATTAATCTCGACCAATTCAAATACATCGGGGGTTTTATTTATTTCGATGGGGGTTAAACACCTAAATATGAACCATTAAAAATTGAATTACTAACATCGGACTGCTAACTACGGACTAAGGAATTATTAAAAGTATTAAAAGTATTATAAGTATATATATGTAACGATTGTTTAAAAAGAAAAGGTATTGATATATTATATATGGATAGGTTTGTGATATCAATCGGAGACCAAGTCGAAATTACATATCTTCAAGACAAAAGTGAGTATATAGTCCCAATTTTAAACTCTAAATATTTCGGGATGAGAATACATGTATTTTATGTTTTACGTTATGGACACAAGTAACTGAAAAATATATTCTACGTTGAGTTGTACCACTGGCATACTTCCCTGTAGCTTGGTAACTATTATTTACAGCGGTATTGTAAACGCGAATCCTGTTGATAGATCTATCGGGCCTGACAACCCCAACCGGACTGGACGACCAGTATTCAACGGTTGCACAGTACTTCGTTTTGCGACTACACTTGGTACGGTGTAGTAAGATTTCATAATAAAGGGAATATGCGACGTGATTAAATGTTAAGTATGGTTACCAAGTGCTCAACCACTTAGAATATTTTTATTAAAATGTTTATATATGAAATCTTGTGTTCCATTGTTATAACGCTGCTAGCATCAAACCTATATATCTCACCAACTTTATGTTGACGTTTTAAAGCATGTTATTCTCAGGTATGAATTAAGTCTTCCGCTGTGCATTAGCTCATGTTAAGGATACTACTTGGGACCTTTTAAGCCATGATACAAAGACGTTGCATTCGAGTCATTGGAGTTCAATAGAGAATATTAATAAGTAAATGACAGATTAGGTCATTTGGATATTATGAAATGTTAGACGAAAATGTCAAATATTGATGTAATGATAGTTTTCCTTTTAAGAATAAATGCAACGTTTGTAAAATGTATCATATAGAGGTCAAGTACCTCGCAATGTTATCATATGTTATTGTATTCTTCCCTATGGATTGGGTCGGGTCGTCTCAGAATTGGTTTCCATAATATTCTATTAATCTATATTCAGACGTACAAAGACGTTTTCAGTTTAAAAAAAGAACTTTATTATTAAAACGTATATAACTTTTATAAATATCTAGAATCACTTTTGACAACTCATTACTTAACCAGTATAATAAATATAACGATATTTATATTTTATTTCATTTAATATATATAACGATTTAAATTAATATTATATATATTTATACGCGTATTATACATACATAGTTTTTATACTTTTACTATACTTTAACTTTACCTTTACTTTACTTTTACTTTACTTTAATTTTAATAATTCACTTTAATAATTCATACTTTAATAATTCACTTTAATAATTCATACTTTAATAATTCACTTTAATAATTCATACTTTAATAATTCACTTTAATAATTCATACTTTAATAATTCACTTTAATAATTAAAAAATCTATTATAAATAAAATTCAATAGGTTTCATTATTTTATAGAAACTTGAAAATATATTTCTCTAAACTCTCTCAATCGATTTATATATATATATATATATATATATATATATATATATATATATATATATATATATATATATATATATATATATATATATATATATGTATTTGCTCTGTATTATTTCAAGATATTATTAGTATACATAAAATATTACGACGGAGTGCTGTCCGAGTGATTTCAAAATAGTTTTTTTTGAATGAGTCGAAGCTAAGGAAATTATGGGTTATAGCTATGGAGGTGATGGGTATGGTTCATGGGTATGCTCGTGAGGTCAATCTAGTGTTTATCATCTCCGTTGCATCTACGTACTTTCCTGCAATATTGAATCTCAATATTGATACGTTCGTGAATCCGAGGCCAACCTTGCACTTGTTAAATGACGTTATATGTATTTTTACTACGAAATACAGTATTGTGAGTTTCATTTGCTCCCTTATATATATATTTTTGGGACTGAGAATACATGCACTGTTTTTATAAATGTTTTACGAAATAGGCACAAGTACTAAAACTAATTCTACGTGGGTTTAAACCAGAAATATACCCTTAGCTTGGTAACATTAAACTACTTGTCTATGTACGGTAGGCGCGAATCCTAAAGATAGATCTATTGGGCCTGACAAACCCCATCCTGACTATGGGATGCTTTAGTACTTCGAGGTTATTTTAAACACACCTGATCTGGTGTACTTCAGAGGGTAAAACATGAACGTTAAGGCTTGTTACCGGGTGCCTACAACTTATAGAATACTTTTATACACTTGCGAGTGTACATATATTTATAAACGGAAATCTTGTGGTCTATTAATATATTGAAATGATTGTTATGATAAACCTATGAACTCACCAACCTTTTGGTTGACACTTTAAAGCATATTTATTCTCAGGTATTAAAGAAATCTTCCGCTGTGCATTAGCTCATTTTAAGGATATTACTTGGAGTCATTCATGGCATATTTTGAAAGACATTGCATTCGAGTCATTGAGTTCATCAAGATTATTATTAAACCAATTATAGTTGGATGTATTATGAAATGGTGTGCATGCCGTCAACTTTCGTTGTAAAGAAAGTTTGTCTTTTAAAAACGAATGCAATGTTTGTAAAATGTATCATATAGAGGTCAAATACCTCGCGATGTAATCAACTATTGTGAATTGTTTATAATGTATATGAACGGGTCCTTTCATATATATAGCATGCTTATCCAACATTCAACAACATAATATGGTTAACCATAATGCTATGGTGCTACCGGCACGTGGTTCACACCATACGCATTTGAGTCTCACTCTTTTATAGTGCTACCGGCACGTGGTTCACACTTTGGCTCTACCAGCACGTGGTTCACGCTTCATTTTATAGTGCTACCGGCACGTGGTTCACACTTGATGCTACCGGCACGTGGTTCACATCATAATACCCGTTACATACATGTTATGGTACTACCGGCACGTGGTTCATACCATAACATTCACAAATAAATACGCCATATACATGTACGCATAATTATCCCACTCACCTTAAAGTCTTTGTGAGAGTTAACCGAGCTTGCAACCTTCAATGTAACGTACCTATTACATTAGGCACATAGTCAATCACACAATCATATTGGTCAACCTACTCACTCACCAAACTAGCGTCATTTTGACCCTTGGTGCAATTTCGACCCATTTGCACATTTAACCCCAAGATTAGGTCAACTTCGCCAAAACCCTAACGCTAGCCCATTATGGTCTTAATACACTTTATAATCACAAGTTTAGTGTGTTTTCAT
This sequence comes from Rutidosis leptorrhynchoides, assembly GCF_046630445.1. Classification (NCBI taxonomy): domain Eukaryota; kingdom Viridiplantae; phylum Streptophyta; class Magnoliopsida; order Asterales; family Asteraceae; genus Rutidosis; species Rutidosis leptorrhynchoides. The sequence goes on from NC_092334.1 coordinate 51,667,321, forward strand.
ACTCATTTAACAACCTAGGTCGTCCAAGACCCATTCGACCCATCTCAAGGTCAACACACCCATTTGGGTCACCCAGAACCCAAATGACACCCACTAACATTAACTACAAGTGTGCTAGTGATTTACTAAGCCTTTAAGACCCATTTACACACTTTGACTTTTCAAAAACCCTAGGTTAGTCATCTTTGAGTCTTCATGACCCAAACTTACCCAAAAACCCCCAAATCACTAACAAATGGGTTTTATACACATCACTAACCCAAACCCTAACCCTTAAACTGTGACGACCCGGAAATTTCTGACCAAATCTAAACTTAATTTTTAAATGTTTTTGACACGATAAAAAAAGTCTGTAATGGTGAAGTCTCAAAAACTTTGAACTGTGTTCATGTATACACTTGACCTTTGACCAATCCCGACGATTCGCGAACAATTGTTGCTAATAAATATGTGTGTGTGTGTATATATATATATATATATATATATATATATATATATATATATATATATATATATATATATATATAAATATATGCGTATAAATAATAATGTGAAATAATAAGATACAAATTAATCAGTAGAAATAAATATGTAAAATAATATATAATATTATTTTTATGTATATATATAAAAGATATAAATATTATGTGTTGAAATTCATAATATCTATTTCTATTAGAAAATAATATAGTAAATAGATATTTAATAATTATATATACAAAACATTATTAATATGTTCATATTTAATTGCAAACCCAACTGTATAATAATATATATGTATAAAATGTGTAAATATTAAATATTCAATATATGATATTATATAATATATTACATTACAAAGATATTAAAATTAATATAGTTACTATAGAAATATTATTACCACTCCCAGTATTTTTATCAACATTAATATTACTAATATCATTATTTCAAACATATAGATATAAAATCTGATATGTATAAATAATATTATTAACAGTATCATTATTATTAATAGTAATATAATTAGTAGTATTATTATTAATATTATCCTTAATATTATTATTATTATTATTATTATTATTATTATTATTATTATTATTATTATTATTATTATTATTATTATTATTATTATTATTATTATCATTTTCACTAATATTATTATTATGACTTATTATCTTTATTACTTTTATTGTTATTGTTAATATTATTACTACTATTATTATTATTATTATTATTATTATTATTATTATTATTATTATTATTATTATTATTATTATTATTATTATTATTTTGATTATTATCATTATAATTAAAATCATTAATTATTAATATTAGTCACATAAGATCATACGTACGATTCTTGAATTCAACTCAGTTGCACGTTTCTTTCAACCTTTATGTAATTTTGGATTCATGTATGTAACTGATTTCAATCTATAACAGTTAAAGGGTGCCAAATTTGTTAGCAATCGATGTCATACTTTATATTCTTTATTTTTTTTTTCGTACGAAAGAATCCTGGCTGTTGAGTTCAATTGGACTAATAAATCCAATCCAGTTGTTAAATGACATCATAGAGCTTCACATTATCCTTTCCAAACCACAGAATTGTTACACTATTTTCTGTTGAAACATCCTTGTGAACTACTACGGTTTTCGCCTTCTCTTTGTAATCCAACAATAACCACCAACTCGCCACCTCCTTTTATCACCAACTCAAACCCACTTCATAACTGCCATCTTTTGAACCTGCAACGACTACCACAATTAGTATCCAATACTATGAACCTGCAACTTCTACTTGTTGTATACAGTATGCGAACAAGTACCCAAAACCACCTAATTATATATAAATTTTTTGGGTTCCTGCTGCAACCGTGAAGAACAAAACCAACACAAACCCATTTGAACTCAACCATTATCCTTCCTTCTTTCTTTCTTGTTTCTTTGTGAATTTAAGATTGTCACTCCATCTCTTCTTTGATCTCTTCTCTTCTCTTGTTTCGGCAACCTTTGAACACCAAGCACCCCACTTCACCTCTACCACATTGTATCATCGATGGTTTCTTCTCTTGGCCAAAATCCTCACCATTTATAAACCGCCATCTTGAGTCACCTACAACCATATAATCACCATCATAAGTTTCATTCTTTTTCGATTAACCACCCTAAACTACAAACGAAAATGATGATAAGAACACTATTTAATGCTGTAACTTGCTCACGCTCGAACTGCTTCTGTTACACGACAGGTTACAGTCTTCAATTGTCATTTTCATCTACATATTTCTGCAGCAAATAAACGTTAATGAAGATGATGATTGATATGAATATTGGTTGATACAACTTAAAAGAGATGTTGCTATTATAGTGCTTCTACTTCCACCTTGGCCGACACAGATAAAAAGAAATAAAATAAACAAACCACCTAACCCACCACCTTAGCTATCTTTATACTAGTGCTATTAAGTAAAACAAAAGTCGTGATGTTTGCTGTGGCATAGTTTGTTTGCGTATTCAACAGGGCGAGCCGAAGGAAAAGCTTGTCCACTCAATATGTTTTTTTTAATTGATGTAGTAAAGTGATATACATGATAGGCCACCTAAATGATCTTAAATGATCTTTCCTCCACTTGCATATTAAAAAAAAAACGAATACAGTTAGTATTTCATTTGAAATTGTGATACTTTGGGCTTTTGATATTATTGAAGGGTCGAACTTTATATAGGTTAAGATATTGACTAGATTAAAATGATATTGAGGTTCAACTTTAGATGACGAATATGGTGATCATGTGAATGATGAAAGCGATTATGGTGATGAGGTTAAAGAGCATGATGATGATTATTAGGATTATGAGTATGATCGAGTTATGATAATGATAATGATATGATGGATCATGAATAGATTAAATTGCATTATGTTAAGTGAGTTTAAAAAGAAGATAGTTAAGAATGATGGTGTTTATGATTAAGAGAATGATGGAGGTGTACTGAATGATATATGCCAATGATGATGATATGGTAATTAGATAATAATGATGGTGGATTTAGGAAAATGAAAACAGATGAATTCTGGGTAAAAGGATTTAATCCTTAATTAAAACAGAAAAGATGAAATGGAGGGACGGTTAAGGATGTTTTTGGGTTAGCGGGACGTCGCGGGTTCAAACCCGGACTTGGGCATTATTTTTAAGAGCTGCTTCTTTGAGGTAGTTTACATATTACTCATTATTATTATTATTATTATATTATTATTGTCATTATTAGTATTATTATTAAGTATATTTAGTATTAAGAAATTTTATCAAAATTAGTATTTTTATTGTAAAAAGAATACAACCTTTTTATTTAAAATTTTTATATATTTTATTATTTTTATTAACATAACTATATTAGTATTTTTATAATAAATAATAATTATCTATCTAAAGTAAATAAAGTAAATATATTATTAAGGAAACTTATAAATTATTAAATGTAATAATTATATCACTAAGAATAATACACAAATTTATTCGATTTCAATTATAGGTGTTAATCTATATATAAATGATATAGGTTCATGAATTCGAGGCCAACCCTGCATTGTTCAGTTGTTAAATGTTATCATATGTATTTTTACTACAAAATACATTAGGTGAGTTCATTTTCTCCCTTTTACTCTTTACATTTTTGGGACTGAGAATACATGCGCTACTTTTACAACTGCTTTATTAAATGCTCTTGAAATATGTTTTGAACTGCGAATACATGAAATATTTTTATAAATGTTTGACGAGATAGACACAAGTAAAACATTCCTCGAATGAATTATTATGCAGACAGAAGTTCTGCAGATTATTATTGAATTATGTGGACATGATAATTGCCACCGTTGAATTATGTGGACATGATAATTGCCACCATTGAATTATGTGGACATGATAATTGCCACCAATTGATATGAATGTTATGTATCGAGGGAATGATTTTTATACACAGGTTATGTGTATTAGTTTTTGTGCACGAGATATGTGTACGGTTACTAAGATTTATGAAAAATGGTTGCGTACACGAGAAAGGTGTACTGTATTTAAAATATATCGCATGTACATTACAGGTGGGTATAGGATTCGGGCCCATTTGTACCATGCATCATTTAAATCTTGTGGTCTATCAAAATTACAGAATTTTTATTGTTTTATGATAAACTTATGAACTCACCAACTTTTTGGTTGACACTTTAAAGCATGTTTATTCTCAGGTATGAAAGAAATCTTCTGCTGTGCATTTGCTCATATTACATGGAGTCATTTATGGCATATAGAGGTCAGAACCTCGCAATGGGACCAACTGTTGAAGACTTCGTCCAGATGGATTTGGATGGGGCATTTCAGTTGGTATCAGAGCGGTGGTCTTAGTGAACCATGTCTTGCATTAGTGTGTCTAACTGATAGTTGTTAGGATGCATTAGTGAGTCTGGACTTCGACCGTGTCTGCATGTAAAAAGTTTTGCTTATCATTTCATGTCGAAAATTACCTGCTTATCATTCTTAGAGAATCACTTGCTTATTATTCTTAGTCTAAACACATCTCACTGCATTGATTGCATGAATAGTGTATAGACAAAAATTCATATCTTAGCGTATCTGTTACTATAGACTTTGCCAGACAGCTTCCGTAGATTCTTCCGTAACTTTTGGGATTTTTGTATTATATATGCATATGTAAATTATGTATTGCAGGGTACTAATCTACATCCTATAATCTATTTCTTATAGAAAATCCTTCATCTGATCGTACGAGATGAATCCCTCAACCAGTTCGAATTCCTCGAATTCCGACAGCTATTCCGATATAGAGTTTCACCTAAGCTCCGAAAGCAGTGTCACCGGAATGAATCAACCAATCATCCATCCCAAATTCATCTGATGGGTTCGTAGTCGAATTAATCAATGGAAACGCGTAGAAGGCGATCCCTTCCACCAATCGAATTCACCTCTTGGTGGAGAACCTGATGCACTTACCGACGAACCTGTACGAAACACCATATTCACTCTCATTGCCAGGATATCTCACAACGATTATATGATGTCCCAAATTCTGAACCTTATTCATTCGTTTGTTTCAACCGCCAATCATCCCGGAGTAATAGCAGAAGTCAACGAGCGTCGCGCCCGAATTGTAACCTTGGAAAATATGGTGCAAAACGTACCAGCTTCAGCAACATCACCGGCACCAACAGTACCACCAACGACCCAAGTTTTAACATCACGTGCCTCAACATCTCATCATGCACCTCGAGCATAATCATCGTTCTATGAATCGTTCTACATCATTTATCTTCGTTTTACATGACGATTAGATAATTTCTAATGTTTTAGAGATTATATATTTTAGTTCTAACGATAAATCAAATGAGATTAATATCATATTAACTCATTAAATCCATGATTACATCTGAAGGAAAATATATATATGTATATTTGTTTTCATAAAGATTGTAATTAAAAATTCTTTTGTACAAACTGTTAATGGTAAAAATATTTTAACGGGTAGGTAATACCTGAGGAATATTTAGATTTCACTTTAATAAGTTATACTGTACATTCTTTGAATCTGTTTCAACATTCATTTACTATCCTACTTACATCCATAGATATACGTATTCGTTCACCACAGAATAACCATATTCATCCAATTTCATATTGGGATTTTGATTTATCAAAATCCAACAAGTGGCATAATGAAGAAAACATTTGACAAAATAAAATTTGTTAGAAACAAACAAATTAACTATGAGAAATTTTGTTAAGAATCCACGCTAACTGTTCCTAGCTAATTGTTCCTAGCTAACTGATTACATTTTATTTATCGCAATTTATTTATCGCAATTTATTTATCGCATTTTATTTATCGCAATTTTAATTATCGCAATTTTATTTATCGTCATTTAATTTCTGTTATTTACTTTACGCACTTTATTTATCGTCATTTAATTCTTGCTATTTTCTTTACGCACTTTAAATATCGGGACACGTATACAAGGTTTTGACATATCATATCGACGCATATATATATATATATATTATTTGGAATAACCATAGACACTCTATATGCAGTAATGATCGAGTTCTCTATACAGGGTTGAGGTTGATTCTACAATAATATATATAGTTTGAGTTGTGATCAAGTCTGAGACATGTACACGGGTCACGATATGTATTAATTAATTCGAATATTATATATTAAACTATATATGAATTATTGAACTGTAACTGTGGACTATCGACTGTGGACTAATAATATTGGACAATTAAAATGAATTAAAATATTGAATATAACATATGAAACTAAACATTTCTTCAAGTTTGCCACTTGATCTCATCTTAAACCTCATTTGTATCTTGACGAATACAATCTGCGCTCAAACCTTTCGTAATTCTTGAAACACATCAATCGAGAGAAGGAACTGACCGCACTTCATCTACGAAAGAAAAGATTTAGGCATACAGTCATGCATCTGAAAACTCTCGAAATCTGAGTAAACGTTTAACATGCATCTGTGTTAGCTCCTTTGGCGTTATTCTTACCGAAAATAATTTTACAATTCCCCTCCAAATTAGTCAATTTTGTCATAGCTCCAACAAATCAACTTCGACTTTTCGTTCGAAACAACTGTATTATTTCAACCTTGATATATATATATATATATATATATATATATATATATATATATATATATATATATATATATATATATATATATATATATATATATATATATATATATATGCTCTTTTATTGTTATCGGGGAACCTTTTATATTTCACCATATTACCATCAGCGTTTAATCATCTAAAAACACAATTCTCCTGAAACCAACTCGGATTGATAAACTATGATTCAGATATCGTAGCATTAAATGCAGAGGGAACAGAAAAATTGTAGATGGTCTAAACGGCCAAAAGTTGATGATAAAGAAGGGAGTGTTAGGAACGATCGATAGAAAATTTGGTACTGAAAAACAGATTGAGCAAACCATAAAGGAGACAAGGCTAAATACAAGGACCATACCATATATTCAAAGAATCCTGGTAATTCTGGATCTGATGAAACCTCCAACGAATATCTTGCTCTGTACTCGTGTTAAAATCTTGCGGAAAATCTTTATTCATCAACCATCGAACTTAGAATTCCAAAATATCATCATAAATATCTTCGATATTTCTGAAGATATTTTCATAAACATTCTTGTCCGAAATTATCTACCTCTTCGTGTTTTCTGTATTCCATTATATTGGAAACTTCTGTAAAATCTAAATATAAATTATAAATTGTGACGACCCGAAAATTTCCGACCAAATTTAAACCATACTCTTTATATGATTTCGACACGATAAGCAAAGTCTGTAAAGCTGAGTCTCAAAATTTTGGAACAATTTACATTAGTGCATTTGTCCTTTGACTATTCCCGACGATTCACGAACAATTGTGTGTAAATAAAAATGTAAATATATATATATATATATATATATATATATATATATATATATATATATATATATATATATATATATATATATATATATATATATATATATATATATATATATATATATATATGAATTCTATACATAAGTAACATTATATATAATGTAATATATAAATAATAAGGATTCAATAAATTATATAATTGGTGAATATGTTATAATTAATAAATTTGTAACATATTAAATATAGTTATAAATTCAATTATAATGCTATATTAATATTATTATTATTACTTTCATTATTATTAACATTAATATTAATATTGATATCATTAATATTATATATATATATATATATATATATATATATATATATATATATGAAATTAGATAAGTATAAATGTTTATATTATTAGTATTAGTGATATTATTATTTCCTTTATTATGATTATTAGTATTAACATTATTATTAATAATATTAATGTTATATTTATTAATGTATACTGATTATAATACGGTGTATATATCAAAATCTGTCTCACATACTATGTTGATTGATAAATTTTGTCCCTAAATCGTTTCATATCTCTATCAGTAGTACAAATCATAACAACTGGATTCATTTTTATTTTACTTTATTGAATTTCTGTTCTAAATTTTGTCTGATTGAGAAATTGTGAACTATTTTATTTATTTAATTGATTAATTCAATCGAGTTGTACATCATTCCATCTACCACTACCTCTATTAATCACAAACACACATTACCTATGATCAACCACTATCTAACCACCACCGTATGAACATCATAACAACATTTCATTGTGAAGTAACGCCATTACAATCGGGAAGAACCCTTCACCTCACTTACGTCGACCACCATGAAAATCACAAACTTACCACAATCGACGGCTACCATCCATCACCATGAACATCTATATATTGTTTTCTGTGATCGAATAAACAAACAGGCAATCGCCATCTTTAACCAATGAACAACCCACTTTAATTTGCTCATCGCCTTCTGTTTGCAAACCACCATCAAGTCATCTTGATCATCATGTTTGATCACCACTTCCATTACCCACCAGAGCACCACCATCCCAAGAACTAAAACCACCACCTTGAACCCATGAAAGTCACCACCATCATCGAGCTTCGACCACCCTACAGTCACTCACCACCATCGTGAACCTCGAACCCTCGTCACCTTAATATCACCCTCCACTAAACCCACTTATGATTCAATTCGGTTACATGCTCAAAGTTATCAAATAACCATCTTTTAACCATTACTATAATCTCAAAGTCAACACAAACCACTCTCTCTTAACCATCAATGAATCACCATAACCCATCACGATCACCAAATCAAAACCATCACAAACTACATACGGTTTTACTATTCGAACATCACCCTACATAACCACCACCATTATAACCACAGTATAACTGCTACGCTTACTGTGTTGGCTGTTTTTTTTAAACTGCTACAGAAGCCTTGTTGCTGTTTTCTCCATCAAAACAATCCTAAATCGCCACCTTTTAACTGCTGCAGCTACAGCTACGCTGCTGCTAATAATAGTTTATGTTTTAAATCAAAAAACCACAACCACTATATTACTAAACGGTATGAGTAATTAGTTTGTCGAGCTATTGGTGGACCTTTATGTTAAAATGATGGTACCAAAATTGATGACTTAATAAAAGATGACAAAATTCCTTTTAGGTATGCTCCCCACTTGTTTACTTCGGTTTTGATTTTAAAAACAAACGTATCATTTGATTGAATGGTGGGCCGAGACACACACTCACACCCTACTTACTTTACATAAATCAAATAATATATAAACAAAATAACCTGGCTGCTATGTTCCTGGTTCTGGATTAAAACACAAAGGTAATTGATGGGCCATGATCCTTCTTTTCACTTTAGGCCGTAAGACTTAGTATCTCCATGTTGGGCCAATGAGTTCGTGATATTGGTTGGCCGAATAACATGAAGATAATTAAAACAAATAATAATAATAAGGATGTTAACATAATGATTAAGTATGATGATGGAAGCAATGATGGTTAATATATGAAGGTGATGATAAACCAAAGTTAAACTTTGAAGATGCTAATTGTTTAAAAAGAAAAAGGCAATAGGAAATATAGTTTAAAGTAATTAAGTGTGATAAGTGTTACACCATCAGATAAGTGGTTCAATGGTTGGGTGAAGTTTTGTTAAACGAGGGGTCCTGTGTTCGAATCTCGCCTGCTACATATTCTTGTCGACTGCTATGGCAGTCGTATTTTTTTTTTATCTTGTTTCCTCGTTCAACAAATCCAGCAAAATACATAAGGAGTTAATATAATTGGGCTTCTGTTTAAACATATCACGAACTGATATTTGGGCTTGTCAAAGTTGGGCTTCTATAAATATTAATGGACTTCAACATATGGTATTATTATTATTATTATTATTATTATTATTATTATTATTATTATTATTATTATTATTATTATTATTATTATTATTATTATTATTATTATTATTATTATTATTATTATTATTATTATTATTATTATTATTAATATTATTATTAAAACTATTATTATTAAAAATATCATTTTTAATAAAACAATCATTTTTAAATTGTCATTATTAGTACTACCATTATTATTATTTTTATCATTAACATGATTTTCATTATTATTATTAACATTATTTCATTAAATAAATATTAAATACATAAAAACATATTTGATAAACAACTATATCAGTATTACATAAAATCTTAGAATAAACATATTAACATACAATATAACAAGTATATTATTAATACTAATATATATATATATATATATATATATATATATATATATATATATATATATATATATATATATATGCTTGATTACGATTATATGCATTAATAGATATGCAATTGATATAGGTTCGTGAATCCGAGGCCAACCTTACACTTGTTCAATGTCGTAATATGTATTTTTACTATAAAATACAGTATGGTGAGTTTCATTACTCCCTTTTTATATATATTTTTGGGCTGAGAATACATGCGCTGTTTTATAAATATTTTACGAAATAGGCACAAGTACTAAAACTAATTCTATGTGGGTTTAAACCAGAAATATACCCTTAGCTTGGTAACATTAAACTACTTGTCTATGTACGGTAGGCGCAAATCCTAAAGATAGATCTATTGGGCCTGACAAACCCCATCCTGACTATGGGATGCTTTAGTACTTCGAGGTTATTTTAAACACACCTGATCTGGTGTACTTCAGAGGGTAAAACATGAACGTTAAGGCTTGTTACCGGGTGCCTACAACTTATAGAATACTTTTATACACTTGCGAGTGTACATATATTTATAAACGGAAATCTTGTGGTCTATTAATATATTGAAATGATTGTTACGATAAACCTATGAACTCACCAACCTTTTGGTTGACACTTTTAAGCATGTTTATTCTCAGGTATGAAAGAAGTCTTCCGCTGTGCATTTGCTCATCTTAAAGATATTATATGGAGTCGTACATGGCATATTTAGATCAGTACCTCGCAATGGGACCAAATGTTGATGACTTCGTTCAGGTGGATTAGGACGGGTCACTACAGGTGGTATCAGAGCGATGGTCGTAGCGAACCAGGTCTTATATTAGTGTGTCTAACTAGTAGTTGATAGGATGCATTAATGAGTCTGGACTTCGGCCTAGAAGTTGTTAGGTTATATTAATGAGTCAAGACTTGAACCTGGTCTGCATGTCAAAAGTTTTTGCTTACCACCATTTGTCAAAAAATATCTACTTATCATTTTCAGTCTCGACACGTCTTATTGCAATTATTGCATAGATAGTGTACAGACAAATTCATATCCCATCACATTAAACCTTGTCTGACACATTTCCTTAATTTCCTCCGTAATCTACGGGATCTTCTGTACTATACATAGTATTCTATGTAATTAGAATATCATCCGATACCCAAAAATCATTCCATACCGAAAACCCTTCATCTAACCGTATAAGATGGAACTCGTCACTAGTTCAAATCCCTCGGATTCCGACATGGAGTTTCACCTAAGCTCTGAAAGCAGTGTCACCAGAATGAATCAACCAAACAGCCATTCCCAATTCATCTGATGAGTTCATAGTCGACTTAATCATTTGGAACAAGAAGAAGGCGATCCTTTCCATCCACCACATTGCCCTTTTGGCGAAGAACCTGAAGCACTTACCGGCGAACCTGTTTGAAATATCATTTTCTCTCATTTCTAGAGTATCTCGTGTAGTGACCCGAACTTTTCCATGTTTATATATATTAATTGAGATTGATATTTACATGATTAAATGTTTCCAACATGTTAAGCAATCAAACTTGTTAAGACTTGATTAATTGAAATATGTTTCATATAGACAATTGACCACCCAAGTTGACCGGTGATTCACGAACGTTAAAACTTGTAAAAACTATATGATGACATATATATGGATATATATATAGTTAACATGATACTATGATAATTAAACATATCATTAAGTATATTAACAATGAACTACATATGTAAAAACAAGACTACTAACTTAATGATTTTTAAACGAGACATATATGTAACGATTATCGTTGTAAAGACATTTAATGTATATATATATATCATATTAAGAGATATTCATACATGATAATATCATGATAATATAATAATTTAAAATCTCATTTGATATTATAAACATTGGGTTAACAACATTTAACAAGATCGTTAACCTAAAGGTTTCAAAACAACACTTACATGTAACGACTAACGATGACTTAACGACTCATTTAAAATGTATATACATGTAGTGTTTTAATATGTATTTATACACTTTTGAAAGACTTAAATACACTTATCAAAATACTTCTACTTAACAAAAATGCTTACAATTACATCCTCGTTCAGTTTCATCAACAATTCTACTCGTATGCACCCGTATTCGTACTCGTACAATACACAGCTTTTAGATGTATGTACTATTGGTATATACACTCTAATGATCAGCTCTTAGCAGCCCATGTGAGTCACCTAACACATGTGGGAACCATCATTTGGCAACTAGCATGAAATATCTCATAAAATTACAAAAATACGAGTAATCATTCATGACTTATTTACATGAAAACAAAATTACATATCCTTTATATCTAATCCATACACCAACGACCAAAAACACCAACAAACACTTTCATTCTTCAATTTTCTTCATCTAATTGATCTCTCTCAAGTTCTATCTTCCAGTTCTAAGTGTTCTTCATAAATTCTACAAGTTCTAGTTACATAAAATCAAGAATACTTTCAAGTTTGCTAGCTCACTTCTAATCTTGTAAGGTGATCATCCAACCTCAATAAATCTTTGTTTCTTACAGTAGGTTATCATTCTAATACAAGGTAATAATCATATTCAAACTTTGGTTCAATTTCTATAACTATAACAATCTTATTTCAAGTGATGATCTTACTTGAACTTGTTTTCGTGTCATGATTCTGCTTCAAGAACTTCGAGCCATCCAAGGATCCGTTGAAGCTAGATCCATTTTTCTCTTTTCCAGTAGGTTTATCCAAGGAACTTAAGGTAGTAATGATGTTCATAACATCATTCGATTCATACATATAAAGCTATCTTATTCGAAGGTTTAAACTTGTAATCACTAGAACATAGTTTAGTTAATTCTAAACTTGTTCGCAAACAAAAGTTAATCCTTCTAACTTGACTTTTAAAATCAACTAAACACATGTTCTATATCTATATGATATGCTAACTTAATGATTTAAAACCTGGAAACACGAAAAACACCGTAAAACCGGATTTACGCCGTCGTAGTAACACCGCGGGCTGTTTTGGGTTAGTTAATTAAAAACTATGATAAACTTTGATTTAAAATTTGTTATTCTGAGAAAATGATTTTTATTATGAACATGAAACTATATCCAAAAATTATGGTTAAACTCAAAGTGGAAGTATGTTTTCTAAAATGGTCATCTAGACGTCGTTCTTTCGACTGAAATGACTACCTTTACAAAAACGACTTGTAACTTATTTTTCTGACTATAAACCTATACTTTTTATGTTTAGATTCATAAAATAGAGTTCAATATGAAACCATAGCAATTTGATTCACTCAAAACGGATTTAAAATGAAGAAGTTATGGGTAAAACAAGATTGGATAATTTTTCTCATTTTACCTACGTGAACATTGGTAACAAATCTATTCCAACCATAACTTAATCAACTTGTATTATATATTATGTAATCTTGAGATACCATAGACACGTATACAATGTTTCGACCTATCATGTCGACACATCTATATATACTTCGGAACAACCATAGACACTCTATATGTGAATGTTGGAGTTAGCTATACAGGGTTGAGGTTGATTCCAAAATATATATAGTTTGAGTTGTGATCAATACTGAGATACGTATACACTGGGTCGTGGATTGATTCAAGATAATATTTATCGATTTATTTCTGTACATCTAACTGTGGACAATTAGTTGTAGGTTACTAACGAGGACAGCTGACTTAATAAACTTAAAACATCAAAATATATTAAAAGTGTTGTAAATATATTTTGAACATACTTTGATATATATGTATATATTGTTATTGGTTCGTGAATCAACCAGTGGCCAAGTCTTACTTCCCGACAAAGTAAAAATCTGTGAAAGTGAGTTATAGTCCCACTTTTAAAATCTAATATTTTTGGGATGAGAATACATGCAGGTTTTATAAATGATTTACAAAATAGACACAAGTACGTGAAACTACATTCTATGGTTGAATTATCGAAATCGAATATGCCCCTTTTTATTAAGTCTGGTAATCTAAGAATTAGGGAACAGACACCCTAATTGACGCGAATCCTAAAGATAGATCTATTGGGCCTAACAAACCCCATTCAAAGTACCGGATGCTTTAGTACTTCGAAATTTATATCATATCCGAAGGGTGTCCCGGAATGATGGGGATATTCTTATATATGCATCTTGTTAATGTCGGTTACCAGGTGTTCACCATATGAATGATTTTAATCTCTATGTATGGGATGTGTATTGAAATATGAAATCTTGTGGTCTATTATTATGATTTGATATATATAGGTTAAACCTATAACTCACCAACATTTTTGTTGACCTTTTAAGCATGTTTATTCTCAGGTGATTATTAAGAGCTTCCGCTATCGCATACTTAAATAAGGACGAGATTTGGAGTCCATGCTTGTATGATATTGTGTAAAAACTGCATTCAAGAAACTTATTTTTTTTGTAACATATTTGTATTGTAAACCATTATGTAATGGTCGTGTGTAAACAGGATATTTTAGATTATCATTATTTGATAATCTATGTAAAGCTTTTTAAACCTTTATTGATGAAATAAAGGTTATGGTTTGTTTTAAAATGAATGTAGTCTTTGAAAAACGTCTCATATAGAGGTCAAAACCTCGCAACGAAATCAATTAATATGGAACGTTTTTAATCAATAAGAACGGGACATTTCAGTTGGTATCCAAGCGTTGGTCTTAGAGAACCAGAACTTTGCATTAGTGTGTCTTATCGAGTTTGTTAGGATGCATTAGTGAGTCTGGACTTCGACCGTGTTTACTTGAAAAATGATTGCTTAACAAATTTTGTTGGAAACTATATATTTTTAACATGTGAATATTATGTGATATATTAATCTCTTAACGCGTTTGATATTATGTGATAGATGTCTACCTCTAGAACAAGTCCCATTGACTCACCTAATAATAATGAAGGGTCAAATGTAAATTGGAATGATTCGTGGACTGATTCACAAGTTCCCGAAGAGGAACCGGAAGAAGAGTCGGAACCGGAAGAAGAATCGGAACCGGAAGAAGAATCGGAACCGGATGAAGAAATAGAACCGGTGGGAGAAATAATAAAATAGTTAAGTAAAAGAAAATTCTCAACCAACCGACCAAGGTTAATTATGGTCAATGGTGTTTCCACCAAGGAAGCAAAATATTGGGAGGATTACCAATTCTCCGATCAATCGGATTCCGACGAGAATTCCGATGATGTTATAGAAATTACCCCAACTGAATTTAAAAAGGCAAAAGAAAATAATAAGGGAAATGGCATAAAAATAGAGAAATCTAATTCCAACCCCGATGAACTTTATATGTATCGTCAACCCCCGAAGTCCTTAAGTTGTAACAATGACCCGGGAACCTCTAAACCACCAGGTTTTTCTAAGCCAATGTGGAAAACTAGGGCTCGTATTAGGGGAACATCATATATCCCTAGAAACTTGGCAAAACGAACCAAAACCAAAGAAGAAGAAACAAGCGAGTCGGAATAAGATAGTTGTATTCGTGTGGTGTAATATATGTAATATAGTGTGCTTATGCTTTATGATATATGTAAAAAGTTGCTTGTATTAATAAGTATTTTTTTTATGAATCTAACTCTTGTCTATTTTACAGTATAAAAACACAAAATGGATAGACAACCCAATATTTTAAGAGACCTACCCGGAGACATGATTGATGAAATCTTGTCTAGAGTCGGTCAGAATTCTTCGGCACAACTATTTAAGGCGAGATCAGTTTGTAAGACATTCGAAGAACGTTCCAAGAATGCCTTGGTTTATAAAAGGCTTTCGTTCGAAAGATGGGGGATATCACATTGGGAAATCCATAAGTTACGATGTGTTTACTTTGACGCATATATTGCGGGGAACCCAAATGCTATTTTACGCAATGGGTTAAGAAATTATTTTGACTCAATATATCCGAATATTGGACTTCGTGATTTAGAAAAAGCGGCTAACATGCAACATAAAGAAGCATGTTATGCTTACGGATTAGTAATGTTCGCTTCTCACCAAAGTGAGAACAAGAACATCGGGCTACAACTATTAAACAAAACGTTCCCACAAGTGACGGAGTCAGTAATTGGGGTAAGAAATGAGGTTTTTAGATTGTTACGGGACTGTTGGACATTACGTAACCCTCGTCCCTTTGACGACGTTACAAAACGCTGTCTTATCAACGGCCATAACGATTATGTTCCACAAGACCAAGGATGGGAAGTAATCCTAGTAAAACCAGAATGCATGACTTGTTTCTGGACGTATGAATTACGTGTCTTTATTGCCTTTGCTGAACGACTTGTGTACTAGCTAGAATTATCTTCACAACCATCTTGTATCAAATTTATTGTGTGCTATATTTCATGCTATATGTAAAATAAGCGGTATTGTAAGTTTGTAAAATATTGTGTAAAAGTTTGAACGCGAAATATTATTATAATCAGTTTTTCATATAGAATTGTAGTAGTTGAATTGTATATTAGCTACTAAGTATGAACTTAACGGGTAGGTACTACACGAATTTAAACTTATAAAATGCTAATATGAAGAAAAAGCTTATATAAATAAGTTCATATTATGCTACGAAATACTATTAACTACTCTTAATATTCTGTATGATTAACCTGTTCCATTTGACTATTTTGAAGGAAATGACACCGACTACTCGAGACACCGTGAATATGAATGAAGAGGAATTCCGTACTTTTCTAGCTTCAAACATAGCCGCAGTACAGGCTGCGCTACATACCAACAATAACCTTGGATCTAGCAGTACAGGAAATCGTGTAGGATGCACCTACAAAGAATTCACTGCCTGCAAACCTTTGGAATTTGATGGAACCGAAGGACCGATCGGATTGAAACGGTGGACCGAGAAGGTCGAATAGGTGTTTGCCATAAGTAAGTGTACTGAAGAGGACAAAGTGAAGTACGCTACGCATACCTTCACAGGTTCTGCGTTAACATGGTGGAATACCTATCTAGAGCAAGTGGGACAAGAGGATGCGTACGCACTACCGTGGTCAGCATTCAAGCACTTGATGAACGAGAAGTACCGTCCCAGAACCGAGGTCAATAAGCTCAAGACAGAACTTAGAGGGTTACGAACCCAAGGATTTGATATTACCACGTATGAAAGACGATTCACAGAATTGTGCCTATTGTGTCCGGGAGCATTCGAAGATGAGGAAGAGAAGATCGACGCGTTTGTGAAAGGATTACCGGAAAGAATCCAAGAAGATATAAGTTCACATGAGCCCGCCTCCATACAACAGGCATGTAGAATGGCTCACAAACTAGTGAACCAGATTGAAGAAAGAATTAAAGAACAGACTGCTGAAGAGGCCAATGTGAAGCAAGTCAAAAGAAAGTGGGAGGAAAACGGTGATAAGAATCACCAATACAACAACAACAGCAATTACAACAATAATCGCAACAATTATCCCAACAATCGCAACATCAGTCGCAACTACAACAAACGTCCCAACAACAACAACAACAACAACGACAACAACAACAGTAACTACAACAATCATCCCAACAACAATAATAACCGCAACAACAACAACAATCAGAAGCAGCTATGCCAAAGGTGTGAAAAGTATCACTCGGGGTTCTGCACCAAATTTTACAACAAGTGTAAAAGAAATGGTCATAGCGCGACGAAGTGTTAGGTCTATGGACCAGGGGTTAATAGAACGAAAGGAACAAATAGTGTCGGAATGAGTAATGGCTGAGCAAGTAGTGTCGGAGCAAGTTATGCCAATGTAGTTTGTTATAAATGTGGAAAACCGGGCCACATTATTAGAAATTGCCCGAACCAGGAGAACACGAATGGACAAGGCCGCAGAAGAGTTTTCAATATTAATGCGGCAGAGGCACAGGAAGACCCGGAGCTTGTTACGGGTACGTTTCTTATTGACAATAAATCTGCTTACGTTTTATTCGATTCGGGTGCGGATAGAAGCTATATGAGTAGAGATTTTTGTGCTAAATTAAGTTGTCCATTGACGCCTTTGGATAGTAAATTTTTACTCGAATTAGCAAATGGTAAATTAATTTCAGCAGATAATATATGTCGAAATCGAGAAATTAAACTGGTTAGCGAAACATTTAAGATTGATTTGATACCAGTAGAGTTAGGGAGTTTTGATGTGATAATCGGTATGGACTGGTTGAAAGAAGTGAAAGCAGAGATCGTTTGTTACAAAAATGCAATTCGCATTATACGAGAAAAAGGAAAACCCTTAATGGTGTACGGAGAAAAGGGCAACACGAAGCTACATCTTATTAGTAATTTGAAGGCACAAAAACTAATAAGAAAAGGTTGCTATGCTGTTCTAGCACACATCGAGAAAGTACAAACTGAAGAAAAGAGCATCAATGATGTTCCCATTGCAAAATAATTTCCCGATGTATTTCCGAAAGAATTACCGGGATTACCCCCACATCGATCCGTTGAATTTCAAATACATCTTGTACCAGGAGCTGCACCAATAGCTCGTGCTCCTTACAGACTCGCACCCAGCGAGATGAAAGAACTGCAAAGCCAATTACAAGAACTTTTAGAGCGTGGTTTCATTCGACCAAGCACATCACCGTGGGGAGCTCCTGTTTTGTTTGTCAAGAAGAAAGATGGTACATTCAGGTTGTGTATCGACTACCGAGAGTTGAACAAACTTACCATCAAGAACCGCTACCCACTACCGAGAATCAATGACTTATTTGATCAACTACAAGGCTCGTCTGTTTATTCAAAGATTGACTTACATTCCGGGTATCATCAAATGCGGGTGAAAGAAGATGATATTCCAAAGACTGCTTTCAGAACACGTTACGGTCATTACGAATTTATGGTCATGCCGTTTGGTTTAACTAATGCACCAGCTGTGTTCATGGACCTTATGAACCGAGTGTGTGGACCATACCTTGACAAGTTTGTCATTGTTTTCATTGATGACATACTTATTTACTCAAAGAATGACCAAGAACACGGTGAACATTTGAGAAAGGTGTTAGAAGTATTGAGGAAGGAAGAATTGTACGCTAAGTTTTCAAAGTGTGCATTTTGGTTGGAAGAAGTTCAATTCCTCGGTCACATAGTGAACAAAGAAGGTATTAAGGTGGATCCGACAAAGATAGAAACTGTTGAAAAGTGGGAAACCTCGAAAACTCCGAAACACATACGCCAGTTTTTAGGACTAGCTGGTTACTACAGAAGGTTCATCCAAGACTTTTCCAGAATAGCAAAACCCTTGACTGCATTAACGCATAAAGGGAAGAAATTTGAATGGAATGATGAACAAGAGGAAGCGTTTCAGTTATTGAAGAAAAAGCTAACTACGGCACCTATATTGTCATTGCCTGAAGGGAATGATGATTTTGTGATTTATTGTGACGCATCAAAGCAAGGTCTCGGTTGTGTATTAATGCAACGAACGAAGGTGATTGCTTATGCGTCTAGACAATTGAAGATTCATGAACAAAATTATACGACGCATGATTTGGAATTAGGCGCGGTTGTTTTTGCATTAAAGACTTGGAGGCACTACTTATATGGGGTCAAAAGTATTATATATACCGACCACAAAAGTCTTCAACACATATTTAATCAGAAACAACTGAATATGAGGCAGCGTAGGTGGATTGAATTATTGAATGATTACGACTTTGAGATTCGTTACCACCCAGGGAAGGCAAATGTGGTAGCCGATGCCTTGAGCAGGAAGGACAGAGAACCCATTCGAGTAAAATCTATGAATATAATGATTCATAATAACCTTACTACTCAAATAAAGGAGGCGCAACAAGGAGTTTTAAAAGAGGGAAATTTAAAGGATGAAATACCCAAAGGATCGGAGAAGCATCTTAATATTCGGGAAGACGGAACCCGGTATAGGGCTTAAAGGATTTGGGTACCAAAATTTGGAGATATGAGAGAAATGGTACTTAGAGAAGCTCATAAAACCAGAAACTCAATACATCCTGGAACGAGAAAGATGTACAAGGATCTCAAGAAACATTTTTGGTGGCCGGGTATGAAAGCCGATGTTGCTAAATACGTAGGAGAATGTTTGACGTGTTCTAAGGTCAAAGCTGAGCATCAGAAACTATCAGGTCTACTTCAACAACCCGAAATCCCGGAATGGAAATGGGAAAACATTACCATGGATTTCATCACTAAATTGCCAAGGACTGCAAGTGGTTTTGATACTATTTGGGTAATAGTTGATCGTCTCACCAAATCAGCACACTTCCTGCCAATAAGAGAAGGTGACAAGATGGAGAAGTTAGCACGACTGTATTTGAAGAAAGTCGTCTCCATGCATGGAATACCAATCTCTATTATCTCTGATAGGGATGGCAAATTTATTTCAAGATTCTGGCAGACATTACAGCAAGCATTAGGAACTCGTCTAGACATGAGTACTGCCTATCATCCACAAACTGATGGGCAGAGCGAAAGGACGATACAAACGCTTGAAGACATGCTACGAGCATGTGTTATTGATTTCGGAAACAGTTGGGATCGACATCTACCGTTAGCAGAATTTTCCTACAACAACAGCTACCATTCAAGCATTGAGATGGCGCCGTTTGAAGCACTTTATGGTAGAAAGTACAGGTCTCCGATTTGTTGGAGTGAAGTGGGGGATAGACAGATTAGGGGTCCGGAGATTATACAAGAAACTACCGAGAAGATCATCCAAATTCAACAACGGTTGAAAACCGCCCAAAGTCGATAAAAGAGCTACGCTGACATTAAAAGAAAAGATATAGAATTTGAAATTGGAGAGATGGTCATGCTTAAAGTTGTACCTTGGAAAGGCGTTGTTCGATTTGGTAAACGAGGGAAATTAAATCCAAGGTATATTGGACCATTCAAGATTATTGATCGTGTCGGACCAGTAGCTTACCGACTTGAGTTACCTCAACAACTCGCGGCTGTACATAACACTTTCCACGTCTCAAATTTGAAGAAATGTTTTACTAAAGAAGATCTCACTATTCCGTTAGATGAAATCCAAATCAACTAAAAACTTCAATTCATCGAAGAACCCGTTGAAATAATGGATCGTGAGGTTAAAAGACTTAAGCAAAACATGATACCAATTGTTAAGGTTCGATGGAATACTCGTAGAGGACCCGAGTTCACCTGGGAGCGTGAAGATTAGATGAAGAAGAAATATTCTCATCTATTTCCAGAAGATTCGTCAACACCTTCAACAGCTTAAAATTTCGGGACGAAATTTATTTAACGGGTAGGTACTGTAGTGACCCGAACTTTTCCATGTTTATATATATTAATTGAGATTGATATTTACATGATTAAATGTTTCCAACATGTTAAGCAATCAAACTTGTTAAGACTTGATTAATTGAAATATGTTTCATATAGACAATTGACCACCCAAGTTGACCGGTGATTCACGAACGTTAAAACTTGTAAAAACTATATGATGACATATATATGGATATATATATATATATATAGTTAACATGATACTATGATAATTAAACATATCATTAAGTATATTAACAATGAACTACATA
Organism: Rutidosis leptorrhynchoides; assembly: GCF_046630445.1. Classification (NCBI taxonomy): domain Eukaryota; kingdom Viridiplantae; phylum Streptophyta; class Magnoliopsida; order Asterales; family Asteraceae; genus Rutidosis; species Rutidosis leptorrhynchoides. Next base: position 51,689,216 of record NC_092334.1, read on the forward strand.
TGTAAAAACAAGACTACTAACTTAATGATTTTTAAACGAGACATATATGTAACGATTATCGTTGTAAAGACATTTAATGTATCTATATCATATTAAGAGATATTCATACATGATAATATCATGATAATATAATAATTTAAAATCTCATTTGATATTATAAACATTGGGTTAACAACATTTAACAAGATCGTTAACCTAAAGGTTTCAAAACAACACTTACATGCAACGACTAACGATGACTTAACGACTCAGTTAAAATGTATATACATGTAGTGTTTTAATATGTATTTATACACTTTTGAAAGACTTCAATACACTTATCAAAATACTTCTACTTAACAAAAATGTTTACAATTACATCCTCGTTCAGTTTCATCAACAATTCTACTCGTATGCACCCGTATTCGTACTCGTACAATACACAGCTTTTAGATGTATGTACTATTGGTATATACACTCCAATGATCAGCTCTTAGCAGCCCATGTGAGTCACCTAACACATGTGGGAACCATCATTTCGCAACTAGCATGAAATATCTCATAAAATTACAAAAATATGAGTAATCATTCATGACTTATTTATATGAAAACAAAATTACATATCCTTTATATCTAATCCATACACCAACGACCAAAAACACCTACAAACACTTTCATTCTTCAATTTTCTTCATCTAATTGATCTCTCTCAAGTTCTATCTTCAAGTTCTAAGTGTTCTTCATAAATTCTACAATTTCTAGTTACATAAAATCAAGAATACTTTCAAGTTTGCTAGCTCACTTCCAATCTTGTAAGGTGATCATCCAACCTCGAGAAATCTTTGTTTCTTACAGTAGGTTATCATTCTAATACAAGGTAATAATCATATTCAAACTTTGGTTCAATTTCTATAACTATAACAATCTTATTTCAAGTGATGATCTTACTTGAACTTGTTTTCGTGTCATGATTCTGCTTCAAGAACTTCGAGCCAACCAAGGATCCGTTGAAGCTAGATCCATTTTTCTCTTTTCCAGTAGGTTTATCCAAGGAACTTAAGGTAGTAATGATGTTCATAACATCATTCGATTCATACATATAAAGCTATCTTATTCGAAGGTTTAAACTTGTAATCACTAGAACATAGTTTAGTTAATTCTAAACTTGTTCGCAAACAAAAGTTAATCCTTCTAACTTGACTTTTAAAATCAACTAAACACATGTTCTATATCTATATGATATGCTAACTTAATGATTTAAAACCTGGAAACACAAAAAACACCGTAAAACCGGATTTACGCCGTCGTAGTAACACCGCGGGCTGTTTTGGGTTAGTTAATTAAAAAAAATTATAAACTTTGATTTAAAAGTTGTTATTCTGAGAAAATGATTTTTATTATGAACATGAAACTATATCCAAAAATTATGGTTAAACTCAAAGTGGAAGTATGTTTTCTAAAATGGTCATCTAGACGTCGTTCTTTCGACTGAAATGACTACCTTTACAAAAACGACTTGTAACTTATTTTTCCGACTATAAACCTATACTTTTTCTATTTAGATTCATAAAATAGAGTTCAATATGAAACCATAGCAATTTGATTCACTCAAAACGGATTTAAAATGAAGAAGTTATGGGTAAAACACGATTGGATAATTTTTCTCATTTTAGCTACGTGAAAATTGGTAACAAATCTATTCCAACCATAACTTAATCAACTTGTATTGTATATTATGTAATCTTGAGATACCATAGACACGTATACAATGTTTCGACCTATCATGTCGACACATATATATATATATTTCGGAACAACTATAGACACTCTATATGTGAATGTTGGAGTTAGCTATACAGGGTTGAGGTTGATTCCAAAATATATATAGTTTGAGTTGTGATCAATACTGAGATACGTATACACTGGGTCATGGATTGATTCAAGATAATATTTATCGATTTATTTCTGTACATCTAACTGTGGACAACTAGTTGTAGGTTACTAACGAGGACAGCTGACTTAATAAACTTAAAACATCAAAATATATTAAAAGTGTTGTAAATATATTTTGAACATACTTTGATATATATGTATATATTGTTATAGGTTCGTGAATCAACCAGTGGCCAAGTCTTACTTCCCGACGAAGTAAAATTCTGTGAAAGTGAGTTATAGTCCCACTTTTAAAATCTAATATTTTTGAGATGAGAATACATGCAGGTTTTATAAATGATTTACAAAATAGACACAAGTACGTGAAACTACATTCTATGGTTGAATTATCAAAGTCGAATATGCCCCTTTTTATTAAGTCTGGTAATCTAAGAATTAGGGAACAGACACCCTAATTGACGCGAATCCTAAAGATAGATCTATTGGGCCTAACAAACCCCATCCAAAGTACCGGATGCTTTAGTACTTCGAAATTTATATCATATCCGAAGGGTGTCCCAGAATGATGGGGATATTCTTATATATGCATCTTGTTAATGTCGGTTACCAGGTGTTCACCATATGAATGATTTTTATCTCTATGTATGGGATGTGTATTGAAATATGAAATCTTGTGGTCTATAATTATGATTTGATATATATAGGTTAAACCTATAACTCACCAACATTTTTGTTGACGTTTTAAGCATGTTTATTCTCAGGTGATTATTAAGAGCTTCCGCTATCGCATACTTAAATAAGGACGAGATTTGGAGTCCATGCTTGTATGATATTGTGTAAAAACTGCATTCAAGAAACTTATTTTTTTGTAACATATTTGTATTGTAAACCATTATGTAATGGTCGTGTGTAAACAGGATATTTTAGATTATCATTATTTGATAATCTACGTAAAGCTTTTTAAACCTTTATTGATGAAATAAAGGTTATGGTTTGTTTTAAAATGAATGCAGTCTTTGAAAAACGTCTCATATAGAGGTCAAAACCTCGCAACGAAATCAATTAATATGGAACGTTTTTAATCAATAAGAACGGGACATTTCATCTCGCCCCGACTATATCATAATTCAGATCCTAAACCTTATTCATTTGTTCGTTCCGACCAACAATCATCCCGAAATAATAGCAGAAGTCAACGAGCTTCGCGCCCGAATTGAAGTCTTGGAAAATATAGTGCAAAACGTACCATCTTCAGCAACATCACCGGCACCAACAGTACCACCAACAACCCAAGTTTCAACATCACACGCCTCAACATCTCATTCTGTACCTCGAGTATAATCATCGTTCTACGTATCATTCTACATCAATTATCTTTGTTCTTCATGGCGATTATGTAATCTCTAATGTTTTAGAGATTATATATTCTAGTTCTAACGATAAATCAAATGAGTTTAATATCTTATTGACTCATTAAATCCATGATTACATCTGAAGAAAATATATATGTATATATGTTTTCATAAAGATTGTAATTAAAAATTCTTTTGTACAAACTATTAATGGTGAAAATATTTTAACGGGTAGGTAATACTCGAGGAATATTTAGATTCCACATTAATAAGTTACCCTGTACATTCTTCGAATCTGACTCAACGTTCAGTCACTATCCTATTTGTATCCATAGATGTACGTATGCGTTCACCACAGAATAACCATTTTCGTTAAAATTTATATTTGGATTTTGACTTATCAAAATTCAACAAGTGGCATAATGAAGAAAACATTGAACCAAAATAAAATTTGTTAGAAACAAATGAACTAACTAATTGAAATATTGTTAAGAATCCACGCTAACTGTTCCTAGCTAACTGTTCCTAGCTAACTGATTACATTTTATCGCAATTTATTTATCGCAATTTTATTTATCGTCATTTAATTTCTGTCATTTATTTTACGCACTTTAAATATCGGGACACGTATACAAGGTTTTGACATATCATATCGATGCATCTATATATATTATTTGGAATAACCATAGACACTCTATATGCAGTAATGCCAGAGTTAGCTATACAGGGTTGAGGTTGATTCTACAATAATATATATAGTTTGAGTTGTGATCGAGTCTGAGACGTATACGGGTCACGACACGTATTAATTAATTTGAATATTATATATTAAACTATATATGAATTATTAGACTGTCAACTGTGGACTATCGACTGTAGACTAGTAACATTGGACAATTTAAAAAAAAAAGTGAATTAAAATATTAATTATAACATATAAAACTAAACAATTCTTCAAGTTTGCCACTTGATTTCATCTTAAAACCTCAATTGTATCTTAACGATTACAATCTGCGTTCAAACCTTCCATGATTCTTGAAAACACCTCAATCAAGAGGATGAACCAACCGCACTTCATCTACGGAAGTAAAAATTGATGCATATAGTTATGCACCTGAAAACTCTCGGAAACTGAGTAAACGTTTAAAACGTAGCTGTGCTAATTCCTTTAGTATTATTATTACCCAAAATAATTTGGTAATCCCTTTCAAAGTAGCAAATTTTGTCACAGCTCCAACAAGTCAACTTCGACTTTTCATTCAAAACAACCTTATTATAACTTTGATATATATGCGTGCTCTTTTATTATTATCGGGGAACCTTTTATATTCCACCATATTACCATCAGCGTTTAATCATCTAAAAACACAATTCTCTTGAAACCACCTCGGATTGATAATCGACGATTTAGATATGGCTGCATTAAATGCAGAGGAAATAGTAAAATTGTAGATGGCCTAAATGGCCAAGAGTTTGATGATAAAGAATGGAGTGTTGGGAATGCTCGATAGAAAATTTGGTACTGAAAAACGAATTGAGCTAACCATGAAGGAGACCAAGGACAAATACAAGGACCAAATCCTATATTCAAAGAATCCAGGTAATTTTGGATCCAATGAAATCTTTAGAGAATATCTTGCTCCGAAGTCATGTTAAAATCTTGCGGAAAATTTTTCTTCATCAACTTCGAACTTAGAAATTCCAAAATATCATCATAAATATCTTCGATATTTCTGAGGATATTTTCATAAATATTCTTGTCCGAAATTATCTACCTCTTCGTGTTTTCTGTATTCCATTATAATGGAAACTTCTGTAAAATCTAAGTATAAATTACGAATGAATTGTGGAGAAGTGTTGAGAATTGAAGCATGGGACAGTATAATATAATGACGCCCGGCCAACGTGATTATATTACAATAAGTCATGCTGAGTTTCTAATGGAACGTGATAAAGGATCATGTAACACCCCATTTTTTCCCCGTACATGATTTATAGGTGTAAAGCGTACATACGACTAGTGGATGAAAGGTTCGAGACTTATTCGTGTGTTGAAGTGGTACGCGAGAAAAATGAATCAGGAGAGGCAAGGTGTCACGGCGGGACAAAGAGGGCCGCGACACCATGCTGATTGTTCGGCCAATCCCGATTGTTGTTGTGGTGAAGGTAGTGAGTCGCGTGTAGTTCGGATTCACTAAGGCGCGTGTAGTTCGGCCAATCCCGATTGTTGTTGTGGTGAAGGTAGTTAGTCGCGTGTAGTTCGGATTCACTAAGGCGCGTGTGTTTTCGACCAGCCTTCGTGTTGCGTGATCTATTGGTTGTTTGATACACCAATGGTGAGGTCGTAAGGACCGTGTGGTGTGATCTATTGGTTGTTTTATACGTCGATGGTGGGGTCGTGAGGACCATGTTGTCTGATTAGTGATACGATAGCCGTGTTTTGCTCACATGTTGTTATGGGTGTGACAATAGTCGATTTGGTACACCTTGGGATTAACGTTACCATAGTCGTTTGGGGCGTTATCGGTCTTAACCTTTTGTCATGATGTTACGGTAGTTGCGTATTGGTCGTATTGCGCACTACAAGGGATGTTTAGTATTAAGTGTAATCCATAAGGATTTGCTTTATTTCGGTCTTCTTCGGTTGATGGTTGACCTTGTCTTGCTTTGTGGTTGTTACTAGCGATGTACTTGGTATGGTACGCTAGGAGTTGACATCTCGGTACGAAATTTGTTGAGTTTTTCCCGATGTGAGGGATTGAGTTAGTGCTAGTGCTCGGAATTATGGAATTTGATAAATCGCGGGTGACGATTTAGCTGTTAAGGGTAACTCTTTGAGAAGAATTGTCTAAGGGATCGTTGTAGACTTCGGTTGTTGCGTGTATTGTACGTCTCGGGATGCGATCAAGTGTGTAATTTGTCATTGGATTAACCATCGGGTTAGCGAATTTGTGGTAGAAGTCGGTTTGAAATGCATGTTTGAGGACCGTGAAGTGTGGTCCGTTTGGTTAAGTGACGAGGATCACGAGAACGTGATCGAGTCTAAGTAGGGGAGAGTTGTAACACCCCGTTTTTTCCCCATACATGATTTATAGGTGTAAAGCGTACATACGACTAGTGGATGAAAGGTTCGAGACTTATTCGTGTGTTGAAGTGGTACGCGAGAAAAATGAATCAGGAGAGGCATGGTGTCGCGGCGCGACAAAGAGGGCCGCGGCGCGGCGTTTCGAGTAAATCCAGACTAGAAGTGTGATTAAAAATGATCCCAGTTCAAGGCAATCGTCGCGGCGCGACGAATTAGGCCGCGGCGCGTGTAACATCCCGCATTTTTCCGTTAGATTATTTTTAACGCCGTCTTTTTCTTTTTAGATAATATTCCTCGTATCTAGATTCGTAACCTCCGTTAGCTAACATTCTAAATATTCTCGTTATCGGATTTTAATACGCGTTTTAAAATATTCAGTTTAGGTATTTTCCGCACCCGCTTCTAAACTCGAGGGACTAAAATTGACACGGGGCAAACTAGTTGACTAGGTCAACTAGTCCACCCCAATCACCACCATTCAATCACCTCCATCTCTCTCTCTTTCTCTCTAGCAAGAACACACACACAAACACCCAATTCAATCATTCATCATCTAAATTCGATCTAGGAGGCTTACAACAAAACAAATTACATTTTCGTGATCCTCTCTTCATTCTCTACGATTTGATACTAACTTCATCGATTTTGGGTAACAATTCTAAAACTCTAGATTTCTCTAAATTCGTGTTTTTGACTTGAAATGGTGTTAGTTAGTGTCTATGGCTCGTGTATAACATGAATATATGTTTTGTTTGCTCGATTCGTTGTTTTGAGTAACTAGTTTGAACATTTGAAATGGGTGTGCTAAATCCTTGATTTTGGATGAGTTAAAGTTGTTTAATTGTTAAAGTTCATGTTTTAATTGTGTTACTAGTATCATTAGCTACATTTTGATGTGTAGGTTGATTAAGAAAACTTCAAAAACCCGATTAAGGATTTTGTGATGTTTGACTAGGGTTTGATAGACTTTGAAATGATCTTTTGATGCGTTGAATGCTTGTTAATGTTGTTAGTAAGTGTTTAGATGCAATGTATACTTAATTACCTTCGAAACGGCATATCGTATGTGTAAATTGGATTCCCGAATCATAAAATACGTTTTACGAACTTGAAACTTTGAAAATAAACCTTTCTTGGTCAATTGACGAGTTTTCGGTTATTGTAAATGATGTTTTTGTTTGATGAAATGTGGTTAGTTGTATTGCTCGTTAAAATACCTTTCCGCGGATATAAGATACATGTTTTGGTTGTTTGCGGATCATAAATGGTGAATGTTTGATGTTTGGTTCGTGCATACTTTGAAAAACTGACCAGAAATCTCTGCCCAGATGGTTGCGCGGCGCGCCCCATCTCCGCGCGGCGCGCGGATTGGCCTGGCCAGAATTCTGCTCACTTTGTCACTTTTCACGCAAAATGTTTGACTAGCTATCGACCTCCGATTCACATGAAACTTGTTTTAATATACTTGTATATGAATATTTAGCATAGAAAAATAGTCCGGGACCCGACCCGAACGCGTTGACTTTTTCGTTGACTTTGACCAAGTTTGACTTTTAGTCAAACTTAACCAAACTTTTATACAATCATTCTAACATGCTTTTACACTTGTTTCTTGTATGAAACTTGACAACGTGATTCACATGCTATATTTAATCGAGTCGTATTGAGCCATAGGACTAATTGAACACATTTCACCCGACCTTGTGTCGTAACCGGTTAATTGATATAACTTACTTGTTTAGGTCAAGGCTAAGCAACTTTCATGCACACGTTTACTTGTTGAAGTACTTTATTAACTCTTGCACTCAAGGTGAGATCATAGTCCCACTTTTTCAATCACTTTTATTCTTTACATCGTGGGCTGAGAAACACATACATTTCATACTTATTTACTTTTCATGCTTTTACATTGTGAACAAATACGAATACAAAGATGCATACGAGTTTGAACAAAAGTCCTCAATCCAATTATCATTAGTTCCACTTGCAGGGTGTAAGTGTAAGCGTGTAATTATGTTGTGTGGCCATACGGGTTTAACAAACCCTCATTCAGACGGTTCGCTACCGTTAGTGAATGAAATATAATTTCAACAATGTATAGTGTAAGTTCTAACACTAAATTCAAAATTCAGAGGGAAGATTCGGTTAAGCCTTGATAATTGGGTGCTCGTGATACAAATACTATTTTGGAATGTGAATGATTCTGGTTGAGCAATTCTTAAAGAACCTTGTGGTTCAATACAATTTACTTACTAAACCTATGATTTCACCAACGTTTTTCGTTGACAGATTTCTATGTTTTTCTCAGGTCTTGCACGATATGTGATACATGCTTCCGCTCATTATTTGATACTTGCTTTGGATGTCGAGTATACATGCTTTTCATGGAGCGTCTTTTGACTTTACTTTAAACCGTGTCGCCTAGATTTCAATCGTACTTATAACGTTGTAACTTAACTTTTGGTTGAACAATTCTTGTAAACTTTGAAACAATCTTTATTTTGAAATGAAGGCGACATATTTTGGTCAAACGTTATCTTAAAGACTTATAATCAGGTAATGGGACCCACGTAGCCGACGCCGTCACTTGACGATTTGTCGGGGTCGCTACAAGTGGTATCAGAGCCTTGGTTGTAGGGATTTAGAGTTCATTTGTGTCCACCCCGAGTCATAAGGTACATAGGTGAATCTAGACTACAACCGGCATATAGACTGAAGTAGGAATTACTTGACTATTTGTGCATTTATACTCGAACTCTTCTATCATATCTAACTCGTATTCGATCTTGATCTTACGTTGATAAATTTTGTTGATGCGCCACCTTGACTTTATGAAGTAATGTTAAATGCACATGAGAATCAGGGTAATATAATTTCCGGGATTATATTACGGTGATTCACATGGACGTTCCGACATTATGACATAAAGAATTTAGGGCGAGTCAAGGAAAATTTTCTCTCTATCCTTAATCCATACTCCGGTTAGTATTGTTGAAAATACTAACCAACGATATTCTTGTGTCATGAAGGAACAATGGCTCGTCGACGCGCTCCTCCCGAAACTCCCGAACAAGCCCTCCAACGTATGATAGCCACTGCCGTGGATGCGGCCATGGCCGGTCACTCCTCCAACAACAACAATAACAACAATCATCACAACAACAACAACAATGGAGCCGGAAATTCCAACGAAGGATGCTCCTATAAGAATTTCATGGGGTGCAAACCTCACACTTTCGATGGAACCGGGGGACCGGTTGTGCTCACCCGATGGTTTGAGCAAACGGAAGCCGTCTTTAGCATAAGCGGTTGTCGAGACCAAGACAAGGTTAGATATTCCACTCACACCTTCGCCGGTATCGCTCTCACATGGTGGAATTCGTATGTACAATCGGTGGGTATCCACGAAGCCCACGCTCTCTCTTGGGCCGACTTAAGAGGAAAGATGATCACCGAATATTTTCCTCGCGAAGAAACCCGAAGGCTCGAACAAGAACTAAGAGCTCTGAAAGCGGTCGGGAACGACCTTAAGGCCTATAATCAACGATTCTCCGAACTTGCTTTGATGTGCCCAAATCTTGTGAACCCCGAATCTTTAAGGGTTGAACTTTACATGGATGGTCTCCCTAAGAGCATCAAACAAGGAGTAATGTCATCCAAACCCGCTAACCACCAAGAGGCTTTGAATATGGCCTGCCAATTGATTGAAACAGTGGACGAGATTGAAGTGCCGGCACGTAAAGCCGAGGATAAGTCGGGTGACAACAAAAGAAAATGGGAAGCCCCCCAATCAAGCAATTACAACAACCCCGCCAAGAAGCCCTTCATCCCCAACGGCAAGAAAGGTTATACCGGACACCTACCGTATTGTAACGAGTGCTACAAACATCATTTAGGTGAATGTGGCAAACCATTTTGCTTGAAATGTCAAAGAAGTGGCCATGTAGCCCACGATTGTAGGAATACCGCTCCCGTCGCCCAAAAGGAACACAATGCACCCAAGACGGGTGTTTGTTTTGAATGTGGCCAACCGGGTCATTTTAGGAGTGCGTGCCCAAACAAGAAAATCAACCCCAACGCACGCCGTTGAACTTTCAACATCGACACCTAGGATGCCCGAGACGACGATGGACTAGTCACGGGTACGTTTCTTCACAACAAACAGTATATTTCATACTTATTCGATTCGATTACCGCTAGATGTTTATTAACCAAGTCTTTGACTCGTGCTCTTTACATTCCACTTTTTTTTCCCCTAGATATTACTTAGACGATTTAAGTGACCAACGGAAAATATTGTGTGCCTATAAATTTTATTGGAGGATATACGTTAAGACTTTTGACTTGACACCTATAGAACTAGGGAGCTCGAAACCTTTTCGGTAAAAAAAAAAAAAAAAAAAAAAAAATGTTTCCCCATCATCTTGTATAGATTGTTGTGAACTGAGTAATTTTCGGTTGGAAACCGATACCCTCTCCCTCGTATCCATTACCTCATGATTATTTGCACGAATCCCGTAGTTTCCAAATCGACCTCCGTTCCGGTTATCATCAATTGGGGGTTAAGGGAGACGATGTCTCCTGAGTCTTTTCCGAACTCGCAACGTTAGTTGTAAATCTCTCTTAGTACCATTCGATTTATCCAAGGCCCGTCCGTATCCATAAACCTCCTAAACCACGTATGCAAACTTATCTAGACAAATCTGTTATCGTATTTATAGATGACGTCTTAACTTATTTAAGTAAAGAAGGAAAACGAACAACATCACCATCTTACGTTCGAACTTTTGAGAAAAGAGCAACTTTATACCAAATTCTCCGAGTGAGAATTTCTGTTGAACGAAGTCCAATTTTCTAGACCATGATGTTAATGGTCGAGGCATTACAATCAATCTCCAAATCAAGCCACATGTAATCAGGAAACTCTCATGACTCAGACTTACCGCAGATTCATTTTCGACTTTTTCTCGTGATGCTCGTTCCTTACCCTCGATAACTCATTAAGGTAGAAATCTAAACCTCTACGTGCCCGAATCTTGAACGTGATTATTCACACCAACCTTACTAGCTTAATTCGTATAGCACCAGGTGGGACTCAAATATGGAAATATTTCTACTTGGACGCCGGAAGGCATACCCTCTCGACTCAAAAATCAACATAACTAAAATTCGTTATTTTACACGAAGAATTCGAATACTAAATTGTGGATCCGAACAATCTTCTCGTCATCACGTACCACACTACATACCTCTGTTATTTCACCGTCACCGTCTGATATTACTGGAATTTAAGATAGCACACAATCCAACGATACTTCACTCTTCTTTGACTTAACGCCCTTGCGTTGCTGATAATCGTCCAACCATTATTCAACCCCGAACTATACAATTACGTGTACTATCTCGTTTCTCTTTCAGGCTTCATTTTTTTTACAACTAGAGGCACGTTATGGCAACCTCGAGATGTAAGCTCATCCTATTCAAAGTCCTCATTTCACTCCTATCCTCATCGCTCGCATTTCCGTTAAGGAAACTCCTTGTAACATTTCTCCATGGATAGAGAAACTCCTCATATTACATTAGTATTCGCCACGAGGGTGAATAGTCCTAACGAACATTTTTCGAACCCTAACTGACTTGTTCAAACATATCTTAAGAAATTCTATTCCAACACGGTGTATCTTCGTCATTTATCCTGTATTGAAATACTCGTTTCACCTCTAGCGTTGCAAGAGACCTTGGGAACCCGCTTAGACATATGTACCGCGTATCTCCCACAACCGACGAACCGAGCAAACGTACGATTCAATCTTGGAAAGACATGTTACAGACTGGTATTGTCACCTTTAGTAGTTCCCCTTACTACGACAGCTATCACTCGTATATTAACGCAGCACTTCCGAAACCCTATATGACCGCAAATGTCATACCCCTGTTCATTTAACCAAAGCATGCGGCAAGCAAATCGCCAAATCTGAACTCCATCAAGAAACAACAATTGAGATCGTTCGAGTCCGAGGCGGGCTAGAGACAACCCATGGTCGCCAGAAGAGTTATACCAAACTTAGATGAAAACCTCACAAATTCCAGTGTGTAATCGCGTAATATTGAGAAACCGCACCTTGGAAAGGTGTAATCCATTTTGGGAAATCGAGGAAGGTTATAACCGCAATATTGAACCTTTTGAAACCTTGGGGCGTATTAGAACCGCTTCCTACTGTTTAGAACTTCCGACTCAATTAAGTTTCCATTTATCCTACATTTCGTGTAACAAACTTAGAAACGTGTCATGCGGAACAGGAATGTGCAATCCTTTTAGATGCACCAACTATTGATGACAAACTCCTCTTCATGGGAAAACTGGTTGAAATCATGGATCGTGAAATCGAACCTCAATACAACGTAACACCCCGACTATCCGGATTCGTGGAATGTCCAAGAAAGTACCTTCACTCATTCGTAGAGTTACTACTCTAAGTCTCGAGTAAGAGATATCGACTACTACTTCCAACTAAATTTCGGGACGAAATTTCTTTTGAGGTGTGGATAATGTAACATCCCGCATTTTTCCGTTAGATTATTTTTAACGCCGTCTTTTTCTTTTTAGATAATATTCCTCGTATCTAGATTCGTAACCTCCGTTAGCTAACATTCTAAATATTCTCGTTATCGGATTTTAATACGCGTTTTAAAATATTCCGTTTAGGTATTTTCCGCACCCGCTTCTAAACTCGAGGGACTAAAATTGACACGGGGCAAACTAGTTGACTAGGTCAACTAGTCCACCCCAATCACCACCATTCAATCACCTCCATCTCTCTCTCTTTCTCTCTAGCAAGAACACACACACAAACACCCAATTCAATCATTCATCATCTAAATTCGATCTAGGAGGCTTACAACAAAACAAATTACATTTTTGTGATCCTCTCTTCATTCTCTACGATTTGATACTAACTTCATCGATTTTGGGTAACAATTCTAAAACTCTAGATTTCTCTAAATTCGTGTTTTTGACTTGAAATGGTGTTAGTTAGTGTCTATGGCTCGTGTATAACATGAATATATGTTTTGTTTGCTCGATTCGTTGTTTTGAGTAACTAGTTTGAACATTTGAAATGGGTGTGCTAAATCCTTGATTTTGGATGAGTTAAAGTTGTTTAATTGTTAAAGTTCATATTTTAATTGTGTTACTAGTATCATTAGCTACATTTTGATGTGTAGGTTGATTAAGAAAACTTCAAAAACCCGATTAAGGATTTTGTGATGTTTGACTAGGGTTTGATAGACTTTGAAATGATCTTTTGATGCGTTGAATGCTTGTTAATGTTGTTAGTAAGTGTTTAGATGCAATGTATACTTAATTACCTTCGAAACGGCATATCGTATGTGTAAATTGGATTCCCGAATCATAAAATACGTTTTACGAACTTGAAACTTTGAAAATAAACCTTTCTTGGTCAATTGACGAGTTTTCGGTTATTGTAAATGATGTTTTTGTTTGATGAAATGTGGTTAGTTGTATTGCTCGTTAAAATACCTTTCCGCGGATATAAGATACATGTTTTGGTTGTTTGCGGATCATAAATGGTGAATGTTTGATGTTTGGTTCGTGCATACTTTGAAAAACTGACCAGAAATCTCTGCCCAGATGGTTGCGCGGCGCGCCCCATCTCCGCGCGGCGCGCGGATTGGCCTGGCCAGAATTCTGCTCACTTTGTCACTTTTCACGCAAAATGTTTGACTAGCTATCGACCTCCGATTCACATGAAACTTGTTTTAATATACTTGTATATGAATATTTAGCATAGAAAAATAGTCCGGGACCCGACCCGAACGCGTTGACTTTTTCGTTGACTTTGACCAAGTTTGACTTTTAGTCAAACTTAACCAAACTTTTATACAATCATTCTAACATGCTTTTACACTTGTTTCTTGTATGAAACTTGACAACGTGATTCACATGCTATATTTAATCGAGTCGTATTGAGCCATAGGACTAATTGAACACATTTCACCCGACCTTGTGTCGTAACCGGTTAATTGATATAACTTACTTGTTTAGGTCAAGGCTAAGCAACTTTCATGCACACGTTTACTTGTTGAAGTACTTTATTAACTCTTGCACTCAAGGTGAGATCATAGTCCCACTTTTTCAATCACTTTTATTCTTTACATCGTGGGCTGAGAAACACATACATTTCATACTTATTTACTTTTCATGCTTTTACATTGTGAACAAATACGAATACAAAGATGCATACGAGTTTGAACAAAAGTCCTCAATCCAATTATCATTAGTTCCACTTGCAGGGTGTAAGTGTAAGCGTGTAATTATGTTGTGTGGCCATACGGGTTTAACAAACCCTCATTCAGACGGTTCGCTACCGTTAGTGAATGAAATATAATTTCAACAATGTATAGTGTAAGTTCTAACACTAAATTCAAAATTCAGAGGGAAGATTCGGTTAAGCCTTGATAATTGGGTGCTCGTGATACAAATACTATTTTGGAATGTGAATGATTCTGGTTGAGCAATTCTTAAAGAACCTTGTGGTTCAATACAATTTATGTAGTGACCCGAACTTTTCCATGTTTATATATATTAATTGAGATTGATATTTACATGATTAAATGTTTCCAACATGTTAAGCAATCAAACTTGTTAAGACTTGATTAATTGAAATAGGTTTCATATAGACAATTGACCACCCAAGTTGACCGGTGATTCACGAACGTTAAAAATTGTAAAAACTATATGATGACATATATATGGTTATATATATAGTTAACATGATATTATGATATGTAAACATATCATTAAGTATATTAACAATGAACTACATATGTAAAAACAAGACTACTAACTTAATGATTTTGAAACGAGACATATATGTAACGATTATCGTTGTAACGACATTTAATGTATATATATCATATTAAGAGATATTCGTACATCATAATATCATGATAATATAATAATTTAAAATCTATTTTGATATTATAAACATTGGGTTAACAACATTTAACAAGATCGTTAACCTAAAGGTTTCAAAACAACATTTACATGTAACGACTAACGATGACTTAACGACTCAGTTAAAATGTATATACATGTAGTGTTTTAATATGTATTCATACACTTTTGAAAGACTTCAAGACACTTATAAAAATACTTCTACTTAACAAAAATGCTTACAATTACATCCTCGTTCAGTTTCATCAACAATTCTACTCGTATGCACCCGTATTCGTACTCGTACAATACACAGCTTTTAGATGTATGTAATATTGGTATATACACTCCAATGATCAGCTCTTAGCAGCCCATGTGAGTCACCTAACACATGTGGGAACCATCATTTGGCAACTAGCATGAAATATCTCATAAAATTACAAAAATATGAGTAATCATTCATGACTTATTTACATGAAAACAAAATTACATATCCTTTATATCTAATCCATACACCAACGACCAAAAACACCTACAAACACTTTCATTCTTCAATTTTATTCATCTAATTGATCTCTCTCAAGTTCTATCTTCAAGTTCTAAGTGTTCTTCATAAATTCCAAAAGTTCTAGTTTCATAAAATCAAGAATACTTTCAAGTTTGCTAGCTCACTTCCAATCTTGTAAGGTGATCATCCAACCTCAAGAAATCTTTGTTTCTTACAGTAGGTTATCATTCTAATACAAGGTAATAATCATATTCAAACTTTGGTTCAATTTCTATAACTATAACAATCTTATTTCAAGTGATGATCTTACTTGAACTTGTTTTCGTGTCATGATTTTGCTTCAAGAACCTTGAGCCATCCAAGGATCCATTGAAGCTAGATCCATTTTTCTCTTTTCCAGTAGGTTCATCCAAGGAACTTAAGGTAGTAATGATGTTCATAACATCATTCGATTCATACATATAAAACTATCTTATTCGAAGGTTTAAACTTGTAATCACTAGAACATAGTTTAGTTAATTCTAAACTTGTTCGCAAACAAAAGTTAATCCTTCTAACTTGACTTTTAAAATCAACTAAACACATGTTATATATCTATATGATATGCTAACTTAATGATTTAAAACCTGGAAACAAGAAAAACACCGTAAAACCGGATTTACGCCGTCGTAGTAACACCGCGGGCTGTTTTGGGTTAGTTAATTAAAAACTATGATAAACTTTGATTTAAAAGTTGTTATTCTGAGAAAATGATTTTTATTATGAACATGAAACTATATCCAAAAATTATGGTTAAACTCAAAGTGGAAGTATGTTTTCTAAAATGGTCATCTAGACGTCGTTCTTTCGACTGAAATGACTACCTTTACAAAAACGACTTGTAACTTATTTTTCCGACTATAAACCTATACTTTTCTGTTTAGATTCATAAAATAGAGTTCAATATGAAACCATAGCAATTTGATTCACTCAAAACGGATTTAAAATGAAGAAGTTATGGGTAAAACAAGATTGGATAATTTTTCTCATTTTAGCTACGTGAAAATTGGTAACAAATCTATTCCAACCATAACTTAATCAACTTGTATTGTATATTATGTAATCTTGAGATACCATAGACACGTATACAATGTTTCGACCTATCATTTCGACACATCTATATATATTTCGGAACAACCATAGACACTCTATATGTGAATGTTGGAGTTAGCTATACAGGGTTGAGGTTGATTCCAAAATATATATAGTTTGAGTTGTGATCAATACTGAGATACATATACACTGGGTCGTGGATTGATTCAAGATAATATTTATCGATTTATTTCTGTACATCTAACTGTGGACAACTAGTTGTAGGTTACTAACGAGGACAGCTGACTTAATAAACTTAAAACATCAAAATATATTAAAAGTGTTGTAAATATATTTTGAACATACTTTGATATATATATGTATATATTGTTATAGGTTCGTGAATCAACCAGTGGCCAAGTCTTACTTCCCGACGAAGTAAAAATCTGTGAAAGTGAGTTATAGTCCCACTTTTAAAATCTAATATTTTTGGGATGAGAATACATGCAGGTTTTATAAATGATTTACAAAATAGACACAAGTACGTGAAACTACATTCTATGGTTGAATTATCGAAATCGAATATGCCCCTTTTTATTAAGTCTGGTAATCTAAGAATTAGGGAACAGACACCCTAATTGACGCGAATCCTAAAGATAGATCTATCGGGCCTAACAAACCCCATCCAAAGTACCGGATGCTTTAGTACTTCGAAATTTATATCATATCCGAAGGGTGTCCCGGAATGATGGGGATATTCTTATATATGCATCTTGTTAATGTCGGTTACCAGGTGTTCACCATATGAATGATTTTTATCTCTATGTATGGGATGTGTATTGAAATATGAAATCTTGTGGTCTATTATTATGATTTGATATATATAGGTTAAACCTATAACTCACCAACATTTTTGTTGACGTTTTAAGCATGTTTATTCTCAGGTGATTATTAAGAGCTTCCGCTGTCGCATACTTAAATAAGGACGAGATTTGGAGTCCATGTTTGTATGATATTGTGTAAAAACTGCATTCAAGAAACTTATTTTGTTGTAACATATTTGTATTGTAAACCATTATGTAATGGTCGTGTGTAAACAGGATATTTTAGATTATCATTATTTGATAATCTACGTAAAGCTTTTTAAACCTTTATTGATGAAATAAAGGTTATGGTTTGTTTTAAAATGAATGCAGTCTTTGAAAAACGTCTCATATAGAGGTCAAAACCTCGCAACGAAATCAATTAATATGGAACGTTTTTAATCAATAAGAACGGGACATTTCAGTTGGTATCCGAGCGTTGGTCTTAGAGAACCAGAAAATTTGCATTAGTGTGTCTTATCGAGTTTGTTAGGATGCATTAGTGAGTCTGGACTTCGACCGTGTTTTCTTTAAAAATGATTGCTTAACATTTTTGTTGGAAACTATATATTTTTAACATATGAATATTATGTGATATATTAATCTCTTAACGTGTTTGATATTATGTGATAGATGTCTACCTCTAGAACAAGTCCCATTGACTCACCTAATAATAATGAAGAGTCAAATGTAAATTGGAATGATTTGTGGACTGATTCACAAATTCCCGAAGAGGAACCGGAAGAAGAGTCGGAACCGGAAGAAGAATCGGAACCGGAAGAAGAATCGGAACCGGATGAAGAAATAGAACCGGTGGGGGAAATAATAAAACGGTTAAGTAAAAGAAAATCCTCAACCAACCGACCAAAGTTAATTATGGTCAATGGTGTTTCCGCCAAGGAAGCAAAATATTGGGAGGATTACCAATTCTCCGATGAATCGGATTCCGACGAGAATTCCGATGATGTTATAGAAATTACCCCAACTGAATTTAAAAAGGCAAAAGAAAATAATAAGGGAAAGGGCATAAAAATAGAGAAATCTAATTCCAACCCCGATGAACTTTATATGTATCGTCAACCCCCGAAGTCCTTAAGTTGTAACAATGACCCGGGAACCTCTAAACCACCAGGTTTTTCTAAACCAATGTGGACAACGACGGCTCGTATTAGGGGAACATCATATATCCCTAGAAACTTGGCAAAACGAACCAAAACCGAAGAAGAAGAAACGAGCGAGTCGGAATAAGATAGTTGTATTCGTGTGGTGTAATATATGTAATATAGTGTTCTTATGCTTTATGATATATGTAAAAATTGCTTGTATTAATAAGTATTTTTTTATGAAACTAACTCTTGTCTATTTTACAGTTTAAAAACACAAAATGGATAGACAACCCAATATTTTAAGAGACCTACCCGGAGACATGATTGATGAAATCTTGTCTAGAGTCGGCCAGAATTCTTCGGCACAACTATTTAAGGCGAGATCAGTTTGTAAGACATTCGAAGAACGTTCCAAGAATGTCTTGGTTTATAAGAGACTTTCGTTTGAAAGATGGGGGATATCACATTGGGAAACCCATAAGTTACGATGTGTTTACTTTGACGCATATATTGCGGGGAACCCAAATGCTATTTTACGCAACGGGTTAAGAAATTATTTTGACTCAATATATCCGAATATTGGACTTCGTGATTTAGAAAAAGCGGCTAACATGCAACATAAAGAAGCATGTTATGCTTACGGATTAGTAATGTTCGCTTCTCACCAAAGTGAGAACAAGAACATCGGGCTACAACTATTAAACAAAACGTTTCCACAAGTGACGGAGTCGGTAATTGGGGTAAGAAATGAGGTTTTTAGATTATTACGGGACTGTTGGACATTACGTAACCCTCGTCCCTTTGATGACGTTACAACACGCTGTCTTATCAACGGCCATAACGGTTATGTTGCACAAGACCAAGGATGGGAAGTAGTCCTAGTAAAACCAGAATGCATGACTTGTTTCTGGACGTATGAATTACGTGTCTTTATTGCCTTTGCCGAACGACTTGTGTACTAGCTAGAATTGTCTTCACAACTATCTTGTATCAAAGTTATTGTGTGCTATATTTCATGCTTTATGTAAAATAAGCAGTATTGTAAGTTTGTAAAATATTGTATAAAAGTTTGAACGCGAAATATTATTACAATCAGTTTTTCATATAGAATTGTAGTAGTTGAATTGTATATTAGCTACTAAGTATGAACTTAACGGGTAGGTACTACCCGAATTTAAACTTATAAAACGCTAATATGAAGAAAAAGCTTTTATAAATGAGTTCATATTATGCTACGAAATACTATTAACTACTCTTAATATTCTGTATGATTAACTTGTTCCATTTAACTATTTTGAAGGAAATGGCACCGACTACTCGACACACCGTGAATATGAATGAAGAGGAATTCCGTACTTTTCTAGCTTCAAACATAGCCGCAGTACAGGCTGCGCTACATACCAACAATAACCTTGGATCTAGCAGTACAGGAAATCGTGTAGGATGCACCTACAAAGAATTCACTACCTGCAAACCTTTGGAATTTGATGGAACCGAAGGACCGATCGGATTGAAACGGTGGACCGAGAAGGTTGAATCGGTGTTTGCCATAAGTAAGTGTACTGAAGAGGACAAAGTGAAGTACGCTACGCATACCTTCACAGGTTCTGCGTTAACATGGTGGAATACCTATCTAGAGCAAGTGGGACAAGACGATGCGTACGCACTACCGTGGTCAGCATTCAAGCACTTGATGAACGAGAAGTACCGTCCCAGAACCGAGGTCAATAAGCTCAAGACAGAACTTAGAGGGTTACGAACCCAAGGATTTGATATTACCACGTACGAAAGACGATTCACAGAATTGTGCCTATTGTGTCCGGGAGCATTCGAAGATGAGGAAGAGAAGATCGACGCGTTTGTGAAAGGATTACCGGAAAGAATCCAAGAAGATATAAGTTCACACGAGCCCGCCTCCATACAACAGGCATGTAGAATGGCTCACAAACTAGTGAACCAGATTGAAGAAAGAATTAAAGAACAAACTGCTGAAGAGGCCAATGTGAAGCAAGTCAAAAGAAAGTGGGAGGAAAACGGTGATAAGAATCACCAATACAACAACAACAGCAATTATAACAATAATCGCAACAACTATCCTAACAATCGCAACATCAATCGCAACTACAACAAACGGCCCAACAACAACAACAACAACAACAACAACAACAACAGCAACCACAACAATCATCTTAACAACAATAATTACCGCAACAACAATAACAATCAGAAGCAGCTATGCCAAAGGTGTGAAAAGTATCACTCGGGGTTCTGCACCAAATTTTGCAACAAGTGTAAAAGAAATGGTCATAGCGCGGCGAAGTGTGATGTCTACGGACCAGGGGTTAACAAAACGAAAGGAACAAATGGTGTCGGAACGAGTAATGGCGGAGCAAGTAGTGTCGGAGCAAGTTATGCCAATGTAGTTTGTTATAAATGTGGAAAACCGGGCCACATTATTAGAAATTGCCCGAACCAGGAGAACACGAATGGACAAGGCCGCGGAAGAGTTTTCAATATTAATGCGGCAGAGGCACAAGAAGACCCGGAGCTTGTTACGGGTACGTTTCTTATTGACAATAAATCTGCTTACGTTTTATTTGATTCGGGTGCGGATAGAAGCTATATGAGTAGAGATTTTTGTGCTAAATTAAGTTGTCCATTGACGCCTTTGGATAGTAAATTTTTACTCGAATTAGCAAATGGTAAATTAATTTCAGCAGATAATATATGTCGGAATCGAGAAATTAAACTGGTTAGCGAAACATTTAAGATTGATTTGATACCAGTAGAGTTAGGGAGTTTTGATGTGATAATCGGTATGGACTGGTTGAAAGAAGTGAAAGCAGAGATCGTTTGTTACAAAAATGCAATTCGCATTATACGAGAAAAAGGAAAACCCTTAATGGTGTACGGAGAAAAGGGCAACACAAAGCTACATCTTATTAGTAATTTGAAGGCACAAAAACTAATAAGAAAAGGTTGCTATGCTGTTCTAGCACACGTCGAGAAAGTACAAACTGAAGAAAAGAGCATCAATGATTTTCCCATTGCAAAAGAATTTCCCGATGTATTTCCGAAAGAATTACCGGGATTACCCCCACATCGATCCGTTGAATTTCAAATAGATCTTGTACCAGGAGCTGCACCAATAGCACGTGCTCCTTACAGACTTGCACCCAGCGAGATGAAAGAACTGCAAAGCCAATTACAAGAACTTTTAGAGCGTGGTTTCATTCGACCAAGCACATCACCGTGGGGAGCTCCTGTTTTGTTTGTCAAGAAGAAAGATGGTACATTCAGGTTGTGTATCGACTACCGAGAGTTGAACAAACTTACCATCAAGAACCGCTACCCACTACCGAGAATCGACGACTTATTTGATCAACTACAAGGCTCGTCTGTTTATTCAAAGATTGACTTACGTTCCGGGTATCATCAAATGCGGGTGAAAGAAGATGATATTCCAAAGACTGCTTTCAGAACACGTTACGGTCATTACGAGTTTATGGTCATGCCGTTTGGTTTAACTAATGCACCAGCTGTGTTCATGGACCTTATGAACCGAGTGTGTGGACCATACCTTGACAAGTTTGTCATTGTTTTCATTGATGACATACTTATTTACTCAAAGAATGACCAAGAACACGGTGAACATTTGAGAAAGGTGTTAGAAGTATTGAGGAAGGAAAAACTGTACGCTAAGTTTTCAAAGTGTGCATTTTGGTTAGAAGAAGTTCAATTCCTCGGTCACATAGTGAACAAAGAAGGTATTAAGGTGGATCCGGCAAAGATAGAAACTGTTGAAAAATGGGAAACCCCGAAAACTCCGAAACACATACGCCAGTTTTTAGGACTAGCTGGTTACTACAGAAGGTTCATCCAAGACTTTTCCAGAATAGCAAAACCCTTGACTGCATTAACGCATAAAGGGAAGAAATTTGAATGGAATGATGAACAAGAGAAAGCGTTTCAGTTATTGAAGAAAAAGCTAACTACGGCACCTATATTGTCATTGCCTGAAGGGAATGATGATTTTGTGATTTATTGTGACGCATCAAAGCAAGGTCTCGGTTGTGTATTAATGCAACGAACGAAGGTGATTGCTTATGCGTCTAGACAATTGAAGATTCACGAACAAAATTATACGACGCATGATTTGGAATTAGGCGCGGTTGTGTTTGCATTAAAGACTTGGAGGCACTACTTATATGGGGTCAAAAGTATTATATATACTGACCACAAAAGTCTTCAACACATATTTAATCAGAAACAACTGAATATGAGGCAGCGTAGGTGGATTGAATTATTGAATGATTACGACTTTGAGATTCGTTACCACCCGGGGAAGGCAAATGTGGTAGCCGATGCCTTGAGCAGGAAGGACAGAGAACCCATTCGAGTAAAATCTATGAATATAATGATTCATAATAACCTTACTACTCAAATAAAGGAGGCGCAACAAGGAGTTTTAAAAGAGGGAAATTTAAAGGATGAAATACCCAAAGGATCGGAGAAGCATCTTAATATTCGGGAAGACGGAACCCGGTATAGGGCTGAAAGGATTTGGGTACCAAAATTTGGAGATATGAGAGAAATGGTACTTAGAGAAGCTCATAAAACCAGATACTCAATACATCCTGGAACGGGGAAGATGTACAAGGATCTCAAGAAACATTTTTGGTGGCCGGGTATGAAAGCCGATGTTGCTAAATACGTAGGAGAATGTTTGACGTGTTCTAAGGTAAAAGCTGAGCATCAGAAACCATCAGGTCTACTTCAACAACCCGAAATCCCGGAATGGAAATGGGAAAACATTACCATGGATTTCATCACTAAATTGCCAAGGACTGCAAGTGGTTTTGATACTATTTGGGTAATAGTTGATCGTCTCACCAAATCAGCACACTTCCTACCAATAAGAGAAGATGACAAGATGGAGAAGTTAGCACGACTGTATTTGAAGGAAGTCGTCTCCAGACATGGAATACCAATCTCTATTATCTCTGATAGGGATGGCAGATTTATTTCAAGATTCTGGCAGACATTACAGCAAGCATTAGGAACTCGTCTAGACATGAGTACTGCCTATCATCCACAAACTGATGGGCAGAGCGAAAGGACGATACAAACGCTTGAAGACATGCTACGAGCATGTGTTATTGATTTCGGAAACAGTTGGGATCGACATCTACCGTTAGCAGAATTTTCCTACAACAACAGCTACCATTCAAGCATTGAGATGGCGCCGTTTGAAGCACTTTATGGTAGAAAGTGCAGGTCTCCGATTTGTTGGAGTGAAGTGGGGGATAGACAGATTACGGGTCCGGAGATTATACAAGAAACTACCGAGAAGATCATCCAAATTCAACAACGGTTGAAAACCGCCCAAAGTCGACAAAAGAGCTACGCTGACATTAAAAGAAAAGATATAGAATTTGAAATTGGAGAGATGGTCATGCTTAAAGTTGCACCTTGGAAAGGCGTTGTTCGATTTGGTAAACGAGGGAAATTAAATCCAAGGTACATTGGACCATTCAAGATTATTGATCGTGTCGGACCAGTAGCTTACCGACTTGAGTTACCTCAACAACTCGCGGCTGTACATAACACTTTCCACGTCTCGAATTTGAAGAAATGTTTTGCTAAAGAAGATCTCACTATTCCGTTAGATGAAATCCAAATCAACGAAAAACTTCAATTCATCGAAGAACCTGTCGAAATAATGGATCGTGAGGTTAAAAGACTTAAGCAAAACAAGATACCAATTGTTAAGGTTCGATGGAATGCTCGTAGAGGACCCGAGTTCACCTGGGAGCGTGAAGATCAGATGAAGAAGAAATACCCGCATCTATTTCCAGAAGATTCGTCAACACCTTCAACAGCTTAAAATTTCGGGACGAAATTTATTTAACGGGTAGGTACTGTAGTGACCCGAACTTTTCCATGTTTATATATATTAATTGAGATTGATATTTACATGATTAAATGTTTCCAACATGTTAAGCAATCAAACTTGTTAAGACTTGATTAATTGAAATAGGTTTCATATAGACAATTGACCACCCAAGTTGACCGGTGATTCACGAACGTTAAAAATTGTAAAAACTATATGATGACATATATATGGTTATATATATAGTTAACATGATATTATGATATGTAAACATATCATTAAGTATATTAACAATGAACTACATATGTAAAAACAAGACTACTAACTTAATGATTTTGAAACGAGACATATATGTAACGATTATCGTTGTAACGACATTTAATGTATATATATCATATTAAGAGATATTCGTACATCATAATATCATGATAATATAATAATTTAAAATCTATTTTGATATTATAAACATTGGGTTAACAACATTTAACAAGATCGTTAACCTAAAGGTTTCAAAACAACATTTACATGTAACGACTAACGATGACTTAACGACTCAGTTAAAATGTATATACATGTAGTGTTTTAATATGTATTCATACACTTTTGAAAGACTTCAAGACACTTATAAAAATACTTCTACTTAACAAAAATGCTTACAATTACATCCTCGTTCAGTTTCATCAACAATTCTACTCGTATGCACCCGTATTCGTACTCGTACAATACACAGCTTTTAGATGTATGTAATATTGGTATATACACTCCAATGATCAGCTCTTAGCAGCCCATGTGAGTCACCTAACACATGTGGGAACCATCATTTGGCAACTAGCATGAAATATCTCATAAAATTACAAAAATATGAGTAATCATTCATGACTTATTTACATGAAAACAAAATTACATATCCTTTATATCTAATCCATACACCAACGACCAAAAACACCTACAAACACTTTCATTCTTCAATTTTATTCATCTAATTGATCTCTCTCAAGTTCTATCTTCAAGTTCTAAGTGTTCTTCATAAATTCCAAAAGTTCTAGTTTCATAAAATCAAGAATACTTTCAAGTTTGCTAGCTCACTTCCAATCTTGTAAGGTGATCATCCAACCTCAAGAAATCTTTGTTTCTTACAGTAGGTTATCATTCTAATACAAGGTAATAATCATATTCAAACTTTGGTTCAATTTCTATAACTATAACAATCTTATTTCAAGTGATGATCTTACTTGAACTTGTTTTCGTGTCATGATTTTGCTTCAAGAACCTTGAGCCATCCAAGGATCCATTGAAGCTAGATCCATTTTTCTCTTTTCCAGTAGGTTCATCCAAGGAACTTAAGGTAGTAATGATGTTCATAACATCATTCGATTCATACATATAAAACTATCTTATTCGAAGGTTTAAACTTGTAATCACTAGAACATAGTTTAGTTAATTCTAAACTTGTTCGCAAACAAAAGTTAATCCTTCTAACTTGACTTTTAAAATCAACTAAACACATGTTATATATCTATATGATATGCTAACTTAATGATTTAAAACCTGGAAACAAGAAAAACACCGTAAAACCGGATTTACGCCGTCGTAGTAACACCGCGGGCTGTTTTGGGTTAGTTAATTAAAAACTATGATAAACTTTGATTTAAAAGTTGTTATTCTGAGAAAATGATTTTTATTATGAACATGAAACTATATCCAAAAATTATGGTTAAACTCAAAGTGGAAGTATGTTTTCTAAAATGGTCATCTAGACGTCGTTCTTTCGACTGAAATGACTACCTTTACAAAAACGACTTGTAACTTATTTTTCCGACTATAAACCTATACTTTTCTGTTTAGATTCATAAAATAGAGTTCAATATGAAACCATAGCAATTTGATTCACTCAAAACGGATTTAAAATGAAGAAGTTATGGGTAAAACAAGATTGGATAATTTTTCTCATTTTAGCTACGTGAAAATTGGTAACAAATCTATTCCAACCATAACTTAATCAACTTGTATTGTATATTATGTAATCTTGAGATACCATAGACACGTATACAATGTTTCGACCTATCATTTCGACACATCTATATATATTTCGGAACAACCATAGACACTCTATATGTGAATGTTGGAGTTAGCTATACAGGGTTGAGGTTGATTCCAAAATATATATAGTTTGAGTTGTGATCAATACTGAGATACGTATACACTGGGTCGTGGATTGATTCAAGATAATATTTATCGATTTATTTCTGTACATCTAACTGTGGACAACTAGTTGTAGGTTACTAACGAGGACAGCTGACTTAATAAACTTAAAACATCAAAATATATTAAAAGTGTTGTAAATATATTTTGAACATACTTTGATATATATATGTATATATTGTTATAGGTTCGTGAATCAACCAGTGGCCAAGTCTTACTTCCCGACGAAGTAAAAATCTGTGAAAGTGAGTTATAGTCCCACTTTTAAAATCTAATATTTTTGGGATGAGAATACATGCAGGTTTTATAAATGATTTACAAAATAGACACAAGTACGTGAAACTACATTCTATGGTTGAATTATCGAAATCGAATATGCCCCTTTTTATTAAGTCTGGTAATCTAAGAATTAGGGAACAGACACCCTAATTGACGCGAATCCTAAAGATAGATCTATCGGGCCTAACAAACCCCATCCAAAGTACCGGATGCTTTAGTACTTCGAAATTTATATCATATCCGAAGGGTGTCCCGGAATGATGGGGATATTCTTATATATGCATCTTGTTAATGTCGGTTACCAGGTGTTCACCATATGAATGATTTTTATCTCTATGTATGGGATGTGTATTGAAATATGAAATCTTGTGGTCTATTATTATGATTTGATATATATAGGTTAAACCTATAACTCACCAACATTTTTGTTGACGTTTTAAGCATGTTTATTCTCAGGTGATTATTAAGAGCTTCCGCTGTCGCATACTTAAATAAGGACGAGATTTGGAGTCCATGTTTGTATGATATTGTGTAAAAACTGCATTCAAGAAACTTATTTTGTTGTAACA
The DNA here is from genome assembly GCF_046630445.1 of Rutidosis leptorrhynchoides. Classification (NCBI taxonomy): domain Eukaryota; kingdom Viridiplantae; phylum Streptophyta; class Magnoliopsida; order Asterales; family Asteraceae; genus Rutidosis; species Rutidosis leptorrhynchoides. The sequence goes on from NC_092334.1 coordinate 51,716,972, forward strand.
TATTTGTATTGTAAACCATTATGTAATGGTCGTGTGTAAACAGGATATTTTAGATTATCATTATTTGATAATCTACGTAAAGCTTTTTAAACCTTTATTGATGAAATAAAGGTTATGGTTTGTTTTAAAATGAATGCAGTCTTTGAAAAACGTCTCATATAGAGGTCAAAACCTCGCAACGAAATCAATTAATATGGAACGTTTTTAATCAATAAGAACGGGACATTTCAGTTTAGTCCTCATGAAGCTCTTAAGACAATGCTCCATTTCACCACTACCCCGAAATTCGGAATACTTCCTATCCATTTCTTCTCGAAACGCACTCATTTGCTCCGCAACGGCGGCTGCAACTCTAGCGTTAAACTCCTCGTCATTCGTCTCGATCTCGTTTCGCGTTGTCATTCTAAAGAATGCAAAACTATTAGTCCACGAACGTATAAAACAACACGCATAACACCTCCCCATCTTGCTCAACACTCGTCGTACATCACTTATTAGACACGATTTGCACTCGTAATAAGGTGTGCAAGTCCTTATTACGCATACACGACTTGCACACCTTATTACGAGTGCAAATCGTGTCTAATAAGTGATGTACGACGAGTGTTGAGCAAGATGGGGAGGTGTTATGCGTGTTGTTTTATACGTTCGTGGACTAATAGTTTTGCATTCTTTAGAATGACAACGCGAAACGAGATCGAGACGAATGACGAGGAGTTTAACGCTAGAGTTGCAGCCGCCGTTGCGGAGCAAATGAGTGCGTTTCGAGAAGAAATGGATAGGAAGTATTCCGAATTTCGGGGTAGTGGTGAAATGGAGCATTGTCTTAAGAGCTTCATGAGGACTAAACTGAAATGTCCCGTTCTTATTGATTAAAAACGTTCCATATTAATTGATTTCGTTGCGAGGTTTTGACCTCTATATGAGACGTTTTTCAAAGACTGCATTCATTTTTAAAACAAATCATAACCTTTATTTCATAGATAAAGGTTTTAAAAAGCTTTACGTAGATTATCAAATAATGATAATCTAAAATATCCTGTTTACACACGACCATTACATAATGGTTTACAATACAAATATGTTACAACAAAATAAGTTTCTTGAATGCAGTTTTTACACAATATCATACAAGCATGGACTCCAAATCTCGTCCTTATTTAAGTATGCAACAGCGGAAGCTCTTAATAATCACCTGAGAATAAACATGCTTAAAACGTCAACAAAAATGTTGGTGAGTTATAGGTTTAACCTATATATATCAAATCATAATAATAGACCACAAGATTACATATTTCAATACACATCCCATACATAGAGATAAAAATCATTCATATGGTGAACACCTGGTAACCGACATTAACAAGATGCATATATAAGAATATCCCCATCATTCCGGGACACCCTTCGAATATGATATAAATTTTGAAGTACTAAAGCATCCGGTACTTTGGATGGGGTTTGTTAGGCCCAATAGATCTATCTTTAGGATTCGCGTCAATTAGGGTGTCTGTTCCCTAATTCTTAGATTACCAGACTTAATAAAAAGGGGCATATTCAATTTCGATAATTCAACCATAGAATGTAGTTTCACGTACTTGTGTCTATTTTGTAAATCATTTATAAAACCTGCATGTATTCTCATCCCAAAAATATTAGATTTTAAAAGTGGGACTATAACTCACTTTCACAGATTTTTACTTCGTCGGAAAGTAAGACTTGGCCACTGGTTGATTCACAAACCTATAATGATATATACATATATATCAAAGTATGTTCAAAATATATTTACAACACTTTTAATATATTTTGATGTTTTAAGTTTATTAAGTCAGCTGTCCTCGTTAGTAACCTACAACTAGTTGTCCACAGTTAGATGTACAGAAATAAATCGATAAATATTATCTTGAATCAATCCACGACCCAGTGTATACGTATCTCAGCATTGATCACAACTCAAACTATATATATTTTGGAATCAACCTCAACCCTGTATAGCTAACTCCAACATTCACATATAGAGTGTCTATGGTTGTTCCGAAATATATATAGATGTGTCGACATGATAGGTCGAAACATTGTATACGTGTCTATGGTATCTCAAGATTACATAATATACAATACAAGTTGATTAAGTTATGGTTGGAATAGATTTGTTACCAATTTTCACGTAGCTAAAATGAGAAAAATTATCCAATCTTGTTTTACCCATAACTTCTTCATTTTAAATCCGTTTTGAGTGAATCAAATTGCTATGGTTTCATATTGAACTCTATTTTATGAATCTAAACAGAAAAAGTATAGGTTTATAGTCGGAAAAATAAGTTACAAGTCGTTTTTGTAAAGGTAGTCATTTCAGTCGAAAGAACGACGTCTAGATGACCATTTTAGAAAACATACTTCCACTTTGATTTTAACCATAATTTTTGGATATAGTTTCATGTTCATAATAAAAATCATTTTCTCAAAATAACAACTTTTAAATCAAAGTTTATCATAGTTTTTAATTAACTAACCCAAAACAGCCCGCGGTGTTACTACGACGGCGTAAATCCGGTTTTACGGTGTTTTTCGTGTTTCCAGGTTTTAAATCATTAAGTTAGCATATCATATAGATATAGAACATGTGTTTAGTTGATTTTAAAAGTCAAGTTAGAAGGATTAACTTTTGTTTGCGAACAAGTTTAGAATTAACTAAACTATGTTCTAGTGATTACAAGTTTAAACCTTCGAATAAGATAGCTTTATATGTATGAATCGAATGATGTTATGAACATCATTACTACCTTAAGTTCCTTGGATAAACCTACTGGAAAAGAGAAAAATGGATCTAGCTTCAACGGATCCTTGGATGGCTCGAAGTTCTTGAAGCAGAATCATGACACGAAAACAAGTTCAAGTAAGATCATCACTTGAAATAAGATTGTTATAGTTATAGAAATTGAACCAAAGTTTGAATATGATTATTACCTTGTATTAGAATGATAACCTACTGTAAGAAACAAAGATTTCTTGAGGTTGGATGATCACCTTACAAGATTGGAAGTGGGCTAGCAAACTTGAAAGTATTCTTGATTTTATGAAACTAGAACTTTTGGAATTTATGAAGAACACTTAGAACTTGAAGATAGAACTTGAGAGAGATCAATTAGATGAAGAAAATTGAAGAATGAAAGTGTTTGTAGGTGTTTTTGGTCGTTGGTGTATGGATTAGATATAAAGGATATGTAATTTTGTTTTCATGTAAATAAGTCATGAATGATTACTCATATTTTTGTAATTTTATGAGATATTTCATGCTAGTTGCCAAATGATGGTTCTCACATGTGTTAGGTGACTCACATGGGCTGCTAAGAGCTGATAATTGGAGTGTATATACCAATAGTACATACATCTAAAAGCTGTGTATTGTACGAGTACGAATACGGGTGCATACGAGTAGAATTGTTGATGAAACTGAACGAGGATGTAATTGTAAGAATTTTTGTTAAGTAGAAGTATTTTGATAAGTGTATTGAAGTCTTTCAAAAGTGTATAAATACATATTAAAACACTACATGTATATACATTTTAACTGAGTCGTTAAGTCATCGTTAGTCGTTACATGTAAGTGTTGTTTTGAAACCTTTAGGTTAACGATCTTGTTAAATGTTGTTAACCCAATGTTTATAATATCAAAAGAGATTTTAAATTATTATATTATCATGATATTATCATGTATGAATATCTCTTAATATGATATATATACATTAAATGTCTTTACAACGATAATCGTTACATATATGTCTCGTTTAAAAATCATTAAGTTAGTAGTCTTGTTTTTACATATGTAGTTCATTGTTAATATACTTAATGATATGTTTACTTATCATAGTATCATGTTAACTATATATATATATCCATAAATATGTCATCATATAGTTTTTACAAGTTTTAACGTTCGTGAATCACCGGTCAACTTGGGTGGTCAATTGTCTATATGAAACATATTTTAATTAATCAAGTCTTAACAAGTTTGATTGCTTAACATGTTGGAAACATTTAATCATGTAAATATCAATCTCAATTAATATATATAAACATGGAAAAGTTCGGGTCACTACAGTACCTACCCGTTAAATAAATTTCGTCCCGAAATTTTAAGCTGTTGAAGGTGTTGACGAATCTTCTGGAAATAGATGCGGGTATTTCTTCTTCATCTGATCTTCACGCTCCCAGGTGAACTCGGGTCCTCTACGAGCATTCCATCGAACCTTAACAATTGGTATCTTGTTTTGCTTAAGTCTTTTAACCTCACGATCCATTATTTCGACGGGTTCTTCGATGAATTGAAGTTTTTCGTTGATTTGGATTTCATCTAACGGAATAGTGAGATCTTCTTTAGCAAAACATTTCTTCAAATTCGAGACGTGGAAAGTGTTATGTACAGCCGCGAGTTGTTGAGGTAACTCAAGTCTGTAAGCTACTGGTCCGACACGATCAATAATCTTGAATGGTCCAATATACCTTGGATTTAATTTCCCTCGTTTACCAAATCGAACAACGCCTTTCCAAGGTGCAACTTTAAGCATGACCATCTCTCCAATTTCAAATTCTATATCTTTTCTTTTAATGTCAGCGTAGCTCTTTTGTCGACTTTGGGCGGTTTTCAACCGTTGTTGAATTTGGATGATCTTCTCGGTAGTTTCTTGTATAATCTCCGGACCCGTAATTTGTCTATCCCCCACTTCACTCCAACAAATCGGAGACCTGCACTTTCTACCATAAAGTGCTTCAAACGGCGCCATCTCAATGCTTGAATGGTAGCTGTTGTTGTAGGAAAATTCTGCTAACGGTAGATGTCGATCCCAACTGTTTCCGAAATCAATAACACATGCTCGTAGCATGTCTTCAAGCGTTTGTATCGTCCTTTCGCTCTGCCCATCAGTTTGTGGATGATAGGCAGTACTCATGTCTAGACGAGTTCCTAATGCTTGCTGTAATGTCTGCCAGAATCTTGAAATAAATCTACCGTCCCTATCAGAGATAATAGAGATTGGTATTCCATGTCTGGAGACGACTTCCTTCAAATACAGTCGTGCTAACTTCTCCATCTTGTCATCTTCTCTTATTGGCAGGAAGTGTGCTGATTTGGTGAGACGATCAACTATTACCCAAATATTATCAAAACCACTTGCTGTCCTTGGCAATTTAGTGATGAAATCCATAGTAATGTTTTCCCATTTCCATTCCGGGATTTCGGGTTGTTGAAGTAGACCTGATGGTTTCTGATGCTCAGCTTTAACCTTAGAACACGTCAAACATTCTCCTACGTATTTAGCAACATCGGCTTTCATACCCGGCCACCAAAAATGTTTCTTGAGATCCTTGTACATCTTCCCCGTTCCAGGATGTATTGAGTATCTGGTTTTATGAGCTTCTCTAAGTACCATTTCTCTCATATCTCCAAATTTTGGTACCCAAATCCTTTCAGCCCTATACCGGGTTCCGTCTTCCCGAATATTAAGATGCTTCTCCGATCCTTTGGGTATTTCATCCTTTAAATTTCCCTCTTTTAAAACTCCTTGTTGCGCCTCCTTTATTTGAGTAGTAAGGTTATTATGAATCATTATATTCATAGATTTTACTCGAATAGGTTCTCTGTCCTTCCTGCTCAAGGCATCGGCTACCACATTTGCCTTCCCCGGGTGGTAACGAATCTCAAAGTCGTAATCATTCAATAATTCAATCCACCTACGCTGCCTCATATTCAGTTGTTTCTGATTAAATATGTGTTGAAGACTTTTGTGGTCGGTATATATAATACTTTTGACCCCATATAAGTAGTGCCTCCAAGTCTTTAATGCAAAAACAACCGCGCCTAATTCCAAATCATGCGTCGTATAATTTTGCTCGTGAATCTTCAATTGTCTAGACACATAAGCAATCACCTTCGTTCGTTGCATTAATACACAACCGAGACCTTGCTTTGATGCGTCACAATAAATCACAAAATCATCATTCCCTTTAGGCAATGACAATATAGGTGCCGTAGTTAGCTTTTTCTTCAATAACTGAAACGCTTTCTCTTGTTCATCATTCCATTCAAATTTCTTCCCTTTATGCGTTAATGCAGTCAAGGGTTTTGCTATTCTGGAAAAGTCTTGGATGAACCTTCTGTAGTAACCAGCTAGTCCTAAAAACTGGCGTATGTGTTTCGGAGTTTTCGGGGTTTCCCACTTTTCAACAGTTTCTATCTTTGCCGGATCCACCTTAATACCTTCTTTGTTCACTATGTGACCGAGGAATTGAACTTCTTCCAACCAAAATGCACACTTTGAAAACTTAGCGTACAATTCTTCCTTCCTCAATACTTCTAACACCTTTCTCAAATGTTCACCGTGTTCTTGGTCATTATTTGAGTAAATAAGTATGTCATCAATGAAAACAATAACAAACTTGTCAAGGTATGGTCCACACACTCAGTTCATAAGGTCCATGAACACAGCTGGTGCATTAGTTAAACCAAACGGCATGACCATAAACTCGTAATGACCGTAACGTGTTCTGAAAGCAGTCTTTGGAATATCATCTTCTTTCACCCGCATTTGATGATACCCGGAACGTAAGTCAATCTTTGAATAAATAGACGAGCCTTGTAGTTGATCAAATAAGTCGTCAATTCTCGGTAGTGGGTAGCGGTTCTTGATGGTAAGTTTGTTCAACTCTCGGTAGTCGATACACAACCTGAATGTACCATCTTTCTTCTTGACAAACAAAACAGGAGCTCCCCACGGTGATGTGCTTGGTCGAATGAAACCATGCTCTAAAAGTTCTTGTAATTGGCTTTGCAGTTCTTTCATCTCGCTGGGTGCGAGTCTGTAAGGAGCACGAGCTATTGGTGCAGCTCCTGGTACAAGATCTATTTGAAATTCAACGGATCGATGTGGGGGTAATCCCGGTAATTCTTTCGGAAATACATCAGGAAATTCTTTTGCAATGGGAACATCATTGATGCTCTTTTCTTCAGTTTGTACTTTCTCGAGGTGTGCTAGAACAGCATAGCAACCTTTTCTTATTAGTTTTTGTGCTTTCAAATTACTAATAAGATGTAGCTTCGTGTTGCCCTTTTTTCCGTACACCATTAAGGGTTTTCCTTTTTCTCGTATAATGCGAATTGCATTTTTGTAACAAACGATCTCTGCTTTCACTTCTTTCAACCAGTCCATACCGATTATCACATCAAAACTCCCTAACTCTACTGGTATCAAATCAATCTTAAATGTTTCGCTAACCAGTTTAATTTCTCGATTCCGACATATATTATCTGCTGAAATTAATTTACCATTTGCTAATTCGAGTAAAAATTTACTATCCAAAGGCGTCAATGGACAACTTAATTTAGCACAAAAATCTCTACTCATATAGCTTCTATCCGCACCCGAATCAAATAAAACGTAAGCAGATTTATTGTCAATAAGAAACGTACGGGTCTTCCTGTGCCTCTGCCGCATTAATATTGAAAACTCTTCCGCGGCCTTGTCCATTCGTGTTCTCCTGGTTCGGGCAATTTCTAATAATGTGGCCCGGTTTTCCACATTTATAACAAACTACTCTGACACTACTTGCTCCGACACTACTTACTCCGCCATTACTCGTTCCGACACCATTTGTTCCTTTCGTTCTATTAACCCCTGGTCCGTAGACCTCACACTTCACCGCGCTATGACCATTTCTTTTACACTTGTTGCAAAATTTGGTGCAGAACCCCGAGTGATACTTTTCACACCTTTGGCATAGCTGCTTCTGATTGTTGTTGTTGTTGCGGTTATTATTGTTGTTGGGATGATTGTTGTAGTTGCTGTTGTTGTTGTTGTTGTTGTTGTTGGACCGTTTGTTGTAGTTGCGATTGATGTTGCGATTGTTGCGATAATTGTTGCGATTATTGTTGTAATTGCTGTTGTTGTTGTATTGGTGATTCTTATCACCGTTTTCCTCCCACTTTCTTTTGACTTGCTTCACATTGGCCTCTTCAACAGTCTTTTCTTTAATTCTTTCTTCAATCTGGTTCACTAGTTTGTGAGCCATTCTACATGCCTGTTGTATGGAGGCGGGCTCGTGTGAACTTATATCTTCTTGGATTCTTTCCGGTAATCCTTTCACAAACGCGTCGATCTTCTCTTCCTCATCTTCGAATGCTCCCGGACACAATAGGCACAATTCTGTGAATCGTCTTTCGTACGTGGTAATATCAAATCCTTGGGTTCGTAACCCTCTAAGTTCTGTCTTGAGCTTATTGACCTCAGTTCTGGGACGGTATTTCTCGTTCATTAAGTGCTTGAATGCTGACCACGGTAGTGCGTACGCATCGTCTTGTCCCACTTGCTCTAGATAGGTATTCCACCATGTTAACGCAGAACCTGTGAAGGTATGCGTAGCGTACTTCACTTTGTCCTCTTCAGTACACTTACTTATGGCAAACACCGATTCAACCTTCTCGGTCCACCGTTTCAATCCGATCGGTCCTTCGGTTCCATCAAATTCCAAAGGTTTGCAGGCAGTGAATTCTTTGTAGGTGCATCCTACACGATTTCCTGTACTGCTAGATCCAAGGTTATTGTTGGTATGTAGCGCAGCATGTACTGCGGCTATGTTTGAAGCTAGAAAAGTACAGAATTCCTCTTCATTCATATTCACGGTGTGTCGAGTAGTTGGTGCCATTTCCTTCAAAATAGTCAAATGGAACAAGTTAATCATACAGAATATTAAGAGTAGTTAATAGTATTTCGTAGCATAATATGAACTCATTTATAAAAGCTTTTTCTTCATATTAGCGTTTTATAAGTTTAAATTCGGGTAGTACCTACCCGTTAAGTTCATACTTAGTAGCTAATATACAATTCAACTACTACAATTCTATATGAAAAACTGATTATAATAATATTTCGCGTTCAAACTTTTATACAATATTTTACAAACTTACAATACCGCTTATTTTACATAAAGCATGAAATATAGCACACAATAACTTTGATACAAGATAGTTGTGAAGATAATTCTAGCTAGTACACAAGTCGTTCAGCAAAGGCAATAAAGACACGTAATTCATACGTCCAGAAACAAGTCATGCATTCTGGTTTTACTAGGACTACTTCCCATCCTTGGTCTTGTGGAACATAACCGTTATGGCCGTTGATAAGACAGCGTGTTGTAACATCGTCAAAGGGACGAGGGTTATGTAATGTCCAACAGTCCCGTAACAATCTAAAAACATCATTTCTTACCCCAATTACCGACTCCGTCACTTGTGGGAACGTTTTGTTTAATAGTTGTAGGCCGATGTTCTTGTTCTCACTTTGGTGAGAAGCGAACATTACTGATCCGTAAGCATAAAATGCTTCTTTATGTTGCATGTTAGCCGCTTTTTCTAAATCTCGAAGTCCAATATTCGGATATATTGAGTCAAAATAATTTCTTAACCCATTGCGTAAAATAGCATTTGGGTTCCCCGCAATATATGCGTCAAAGTAAACACATCGTAACTTATGGATTTCCCAATGTGATATCCCCCATCTTTCGAACGAAAGCCTTTTATAAACCAAGGCATTCTCGGAACGTTCTTCGAATGTCTTACAAACTGATCTCGCCTTAAATAGTTGTGCCGAAGAATTCTGACCGACTCTAGACAAGATTTCATCAATCATGTCTCCGGGTAGGTCTCTTAAAATATTAGGTTGTCTATCCATTTTGTGTTTTTATACTGTAAAATAGACAAGAGTTAGCTTCATAAAAAAAAATACTTATTTAATACAAGCAATTTTTACATATATCATAAAGCATAAGCACACTATATTACATATATTACACCACACGAATACAACTATCTTATTCCGACTCGCTTGTTTCTTCTTCTTTGGTTTTGGTTCGTTTTTCCAAGTTTCTAGGGATATATGATGTTCCCCTAATACGAGCCGTAATTTTCCACATTGGTTTAGAAAAACCTGGTGGTTTAGAGGTTCCCGGGTCATTGTTACAACTTAAGGACTTCGGGGGTTGACGATACATATAAAGTTCATCGGGGTTGGAATTAGATTTCTCTATTTTTATGCCCTTTCCCTTATTATTTTCTTTTGCCTTTTTAAATTCAGTTGGGGTAATTTCTATAACATCATCGGAATTCTCGTCGGAATCCGATTCATCGGAGAATTGGTAATCCTCCCAATATTTTGCTTCCTTGGCGGAAACACCATTGACCATAATTAACCTTGGTCGGTTGGTTGAGGATTTTCTTTTACTTAACCGTTTTATTATTTCCCCCGCCAGTTCTATTTCTTCATCTGGTTCCGATTCTTCTTCCGGTTCCGATTCTTCTTCCGGTTCCGACTCTTCTTCCGGTTCCTCTTCGGAAACTTGTGAATCAGTCCACGAATCATTCCAATTTACATTTGACTCTTCATTATTATTAGGTGAGTCAATGGGACTTGTTCTAGAGGTAGACATCTATCACATAATATCAAACGCGTTAAGAGATTAATATATCACATAATATTCACATGTTAAAAATATATAGTTTCCAACAAAATTTGTTAAGCAATCATTTTTCAAGTAAACACGGTCAAAGTCCAGACTCACTAATGCATCCTAACAAACTCGATAAGACACACTAATATAAAATTCTGGTTCTCTAAGACCAACGCTCGGATACCAACTGAAATGTCCCGTTCTTATTGATTAAAAACGTTCCATATTAATTGATTTCGTTGCGAGGTTTTGACCTCTATATGAGACGTTTTTCAAAGACTGCATTCATTTTTAAAACAAATCATAACCTTTATTTCATAGATAAAGGTTTTAAAAAGCTTTACGTAGATTATCAAATAATGATAATCTAAAATATCCTGTTTACACACGACCATTACATAATGGTTTACAATACAAATATGTTACAACAAAATAAGTTTCTTGAATGCAGTTTTTACACAATATCATACAAGCATGGACTCCAAATCTCGTCCTTATTTAAGTATGCAACAGCGGAAGCTCTTAATAATCACCTGAGAATAAACATGCTTAAAACGTCAACAAAAATGTTGGTGAGTTATAGGTTTAACCTATATATATCAAATCATAATAATAGACCACAAGATTACATATTTCAATACACATCCCATACATAGAGATAAAAATCATTCATATGGTGAACACCTGGTGTGATAACCCGTCCTAATCCTCCTGGACGAAGTCATCAACATTTAGTTCCATTGCAATGATCGATTCCAAGATATGTCCTTAACATGAGCAAATGCACAGCGGAAGACTTAATTCATACCTGAGAATAACATGCTTTAAAACGTCAACATAAAGTTGGTGAGATATATAGGTTTGATGCTAGCAGCGTTATAATAATGGAACACAAGATTTCATATATAAACATTTTAATAAAAATATTCTAAGTGGTTGAGCACTTGGTAACCATACTTAACATTTAATCACGTCGCATATTCCCTTTATTATGAAATCTTACTACACCGTACCAAGGTGTAGTCACGAAACGAAGTACTGTGCAACCGTTGAATACTGGTCGTCCAGTCCGGTTGGGGTTGTCAGGCCCGATAGATCTATCAACAGGATTCGCGTTTACAATACCGCTGTAAATATTAGTTACCAAGCTACAGGGAAGTATGCCAGTGGTACAACTCAACGTAGAATATATTTTTCAGTTACTTGTGTCCATAACGTAAAACATAATATACATGTATTCTCATCCCGAAATATTTAGAGTTTAAAAGTGGGACTATATACTCACCATACTGTATTTTGTAGTAAAAATACATATAACATCATTGATCAAGTATAGGGTTGGCCTCGTATTCACGAACCTATGTCAAGTATATATATATTAATACAAAATAATAATCGAAAAAGTTTATATATATTATTATCAATAAGATACTTGTTTTATTATATGTTATATAGAATAATTTATATTTAATCTATATATTTTATATAAGTAATACTTATAACATTAAATTTTAATATACTAATTACTCATTAAATTATTATTTATAATATAATATTGATATTAACATAGTTATGTCTTATGTCATAAATATATTTCTTTATAGAAAATATGTATGTGATATATTAATAATACTAATAATATTAATGATAAAAATCATATTAATTATGATAAAAAAAAATCATGATAATAATAATAATGATAACTGTAATAAAAATTTTAATTTTTATTAAGTTGTTAATTCCAATAATAATATTACTTTTGATAAAAGTGGTAAATTTTAAAAATAATGATACTATTAATGATACTAATAATAATAACAACAACAATAATAATAATAATAATAAATAAACTACCTTTAAGCTTTTCTCCAAAAAAAATATGTCTTGGGCAGGTTTCGAACCCGAGACCTCTCGGTTACACACATCACGCTTAAACCGTTTCACCATTTCAGCTTCTATGATTAATATTAAACTTATATTTACATATATCCGTTTTCCTTTTCTTGTTACCACATCTAACAGTCTATATCGATATCAAACCAGAATTACAGCCCACCTCACAATTAATTACGGCCCAAAGAGAAATATATATATCCGAACATGGTACCCCAAATTAATATTCACGGGTTCACCTAATTGCTTGGCTAGAATTATAACTATCTACAAATTCGGTTCCTGTTTCTTTGTAAATACGTGTTCCTCACCCAACCGACACTATGCTTTATGATTTGTATTTGCATGCGTTTACAAGTGGGATTATAATAGACATGGTGGGGAACAAACCCAATTATCTTAATCATTTTCATCATTATCCTAGCCACAACATTATTTATATAACATAATAATCTTCTTCTTTCATACCCATTCATCATAATTTCGATCAGTAATATGGATGCAGATGCAACAGAAGTAATTCGATGGAGGTGTCCATAGTGGTTTACGTGGTCATAGCCGTAAGGAAATAGACAGAAAACAAGGTGGTCTAGTGGTGGTGATAGTTAGGGTGATGGTTGTTGTTTGATTGTAAATTGAACATGAGTAAGTAATATGGCAGTATAGTAGCAGTAGGAATATAAAAGAGGTGGTGAGCATGGTGAATTGGTTGCAAGTCTATGGTTGTGATTATGATTTGAAGTGGGTTTAGTGGTGATATTCGATGGTGATTGGAGGTGATAGGATGGAGATGGTTTTTGAGTATACTAGTAGAGAAAGAAATTAAGGATGATGGTTTGAGCTTCGATGACAAAAGAAAACAAACCATCGAGTGGTGGTGTTTGTCGTCCTCCAAATAGAAATAGAAAATGGTAACAAACAGTAGGAATCGAATAGAGTTCGGTGGTGGGTTTTCCATTCGCACAAAACAGAAACAAGACTTGTAAAATAGAAATCGATAACGTTCACTGTGAGGGTGTTTGGTTTGAAGATGATGTCGATTATCAAGGTTAGAGTGGTAGAAGGTGGTGCTCAGCGGTTAGTAGTAGGGTGGTGAAATGGGTTTCTCAATTAGGTTTTGTTTTCGGTTTGTGGTGGCCGAAGGTGGTGGAGGTCGGGTGAAAGTGTGTGGGTTTTGAGTATGGATCACATATATGTATGTATATATATAGAGAGGTGTTTGTTTGATGCTCGATGTAGAAACGGAAATATGAAAATGGTGATGGGGTTAGTGATATACAACATAGATCATATATGTATATATTATAGATATAGTAATAATTAATAATTTAATAATATTATATAAAACTTAATTGACACTTATTTGTATCTTGAATTTCCTAGACAGCTCCTCACAAGTAAACAGAAATAAGAAAGAATCTAATAAAGTAAGTGTGTGCTGATCTGTTTGTATTATCAAATGTAACAACCCGATACATTATAAATATTTTAATTATAAATATTAATTTCAAATATTTGATAATAATATTTGAAAATTATCAATTATATATTATATATGTACACATATGTAAGTACAATAATTGGTGAACGTAATTCAAAAGTAAAAATAGTAATCGAATCTTAAGACAAAATATCTCATATCACATATAGCAAAGCCATCAATATTACCGACAGTTTATCCCGGATGACTAAATCGTGTCCAGAATATTAAATCGTATCGAGAGTTTGGTTTAAAATTAGTCAAAATTTTCCGGGTCGTTACAGTACCCACCCGTTAAAGAAATTTCGTCCCCGAAATTTGATCGAGGTCGTCATGGCTAACAATAAGAATATTTTTCATGACGAATATGAATAGTGTTTTATCATTTTCGATTAATATGGATAAAGCGATTCGATCATGCGAAGCGTACGAGTGAAGCTATCACAAAAGAGTGAAATGAAGTGATTAGAGGTTTGTCTTAACGTCTGACATAGTCAAGGTAAATTTTCAGAATTGAAGGAATTTAAAGAAATCCTCTAAGCAGAAAAGAAGTGTAACAGCACTATTTATTAGCGATTTGTTAGAATTACGGACGAACAGGAATATCAAGGAAATATTTCTGTGATATGCTTAGAGATTAAGTAGAATGAAAGAGTTGTGTAACATGGAACATGATGAGGATAAGATCTGTGAACCATGATCGCTTCCATTAGAAATTTAGCATGACTTACTGTAATATAACCACGTTGGCCCGGCGTCATTATATTATACTAACTCATGCTTCAATTCCCTACACTTCTCCAAAAATCATCCATAATTTAAACCCAAATTTTATATAAGGATAGAAACTGACACAGTTTCTTTTATAAGGTAACCTAGATAGCACGAGAAGATAGATAATTTCAGACGAAGATATTTATGAAGATATCTTCAGAAATATTGAAGATATTTATGACAATATTTTGAAATTTCTAGATCAAAGGATGATGTAGAAAATGTTTCCGCAAGGATTTTAACATGACTTCAGAGCAATATTTCCTCTAAAGATTTTGGCGGATCCAGAATTTCCTGGATTCTTTGAATATAGGATTTGGTCCTTGTATTTGCTCTTGGTTTCCTTCATGGTTAGCTCAATCCGTTTCTTTACCAAATTTTCTATCGAGCGTTCCTAACACTTCCTTCTTTATCATCAACTTTTGGCCATTAAGACCATCTACAACATGCTGCTTCGTCAGCATTTTGAGAACTAGTTCACGGTTCAGGTGTTTTTCAGAAACTTCACATTCGGAGTAGGAAATTCCTAGGAATAGTCGTTATAGATACAACTTGAAGAATTTTTACGAGATTTTCAAAATACTGATTGCGGATTTCGCCAAAGAGATAACGAGTTGCTGGTACATCTACTGATGATGTTGTGAAATATAAGAGGTTCTCCGGTAACGACGGCGAAAGGACAATGTATAAATATCAAGGTTATAATAGGAGTAGTCTCACTGAGAAGTCGAAGTGGAGCTGTGACAAAATTAGCTTCTTGAATAGGAATTGTAGGGTTGTTTTTGCTTATAAATGGCAAAGGGTTCAACACGGTATGTGTTAAACTATGAATTTGGATTCGAGAGTTTTTCAGGTGCATAAATCTTTTCTTCCGTAGATGAAGTGCGGTTAGTTCATCTTTCCGATCGAGGTGTTTTCAAGAATCATGAAAAGTTGTGAATGCGAATTGTAATCGTCAAGATACGAATGAGGTTTAAGATGAAATTAAGTGGCAAACTTGAAGAATTGTTTAGTTTCATATGTTATAATCAATATTTTAATTCATTTTTAATTGTCCAATATTGATAGTCCCAGAGTCCAATAGTCCAATAATTCATATATAGTTTAATATATAATATTCGAATTATTTAATACGTATCGTGACCCGTGTACCGGTCTCAGTATTGATCACAACTCAAACCATATATATATTTTGGAATCAACCTCAACCCTGTATAGCCAACTCCAACATTCACATATAGAGTGTCTATGGTTGTTCCGAAATATATATATAGATGGGTCGATATGATAGGTCGAAACCTTGTATACGTGTCCCGTTATTTAAAGTGCGTAAAATAAATAACAGAAATTAAATGACGATAAAGTAAATGCGTAAAGTAAATAACAGAAATTAAATGACGATAAATAAAATTGCGATAATTAAATTGCGATAAAATGTAATCAGTTAGCTAGGAACAGTTAGCGTGGATTCTTAACAAAATTTCAATTAGTTAATTCGTTTGTTTCTAACAAATTTTATTTTGTCCAATGTTTTCTTCATTATGCCACTTGTTAGATTTTGATAAGTCAAAATTCAAATATGAAATTGAATGAAAAGGGTTATTATGCGATGAACGGATACGTATATCGGTGGATGTAAGTAGGATAGTAAATGACTGTTAAATCGGATTTGAAGAATGTACAGTGTAACTTATTAATGTGAAACCCAAATATTCCTCGGGTATTACCTACCCGTTAAAATATTTTCATCATTAACAGTTTGTACAAAAGAATTTTTAATTACAATCTTTATGAAAATATACTTGCATATATATTTTCTTTAGATGTAATTATGGATTTAATGAGTCAATAAGATATTAAACTCATTTGGTTTATCGTTATTACTAGATTACATGATCTCTAAAACATTAGAGATTAAATAATCGTCATGTCGAACGAAGATAAATGAGGTAAAACGTTACGTAAGGCGAAGATAATTGATATAAAACAATATGTAGAACGAAAAGTAGATAGAACTATACGTAGAACAATGATTAGGCTCAAGGTACAGAATGAGATGTTGAGGTTTACGACGCGGTTGTGGTTGGGTGTTAAGAGTATTGTCGGCGTTGATGATGATGATACAGATTATACTGCTGGTGCTGCTGCTGATGTTTGTAACCTTCGCACCGTGTTCTCCAAAGCCGTCACACGAGCGCGAAGTTCGTTAATTTCTGCTAGTACACCAGGATGATTGGCGGTTGGGGTGAGCGAACGAACAAGATCCGAAATATGGGATAGGATATATTCGTGACGAGATACTCGAGAAATGAGAGAGAAAATGGTTTCTCGAACAGGTTCGCCGGTAAGTGCTTCAGGTTCGTCGTCAATAGGGCAATTTGGTGGGTGAAAGGGATCACCTTCTTCTTGTCTCCAATAATTTAGTATACTACGAATCCACCCCCAATTCATCCAGAATAGATGATGGGAAATTGGTTGATCCATTCCAGTGACGCTGCCTCCGGAGCCCGAATGAAATTCCATATCAGCGTAGCTGTCGGAGTCGGAGGAATTTGAACTGGACGTGGAGTTCATCTTGTATAGTCGGGGAATGAATTTTTGGTTTGGGATAAATTATAGGAGTTGGGTTTGATATTCTTCAATACATAACTTACACATGTATTTATAATACTCAAAATCCCGTGATTTACGGAGAATCTTTGAAATTCGTCAGGCAATGTCTATAGCAACAGATACGCTAGGATACGAATTTTGTCTATACACTATCGATGCACTAAATGCAGTAAGACGTGTCTAGACTTAAGAATACTAAGCAGACAATTCCTAAGGATGATAAGCAGATGATTTCCGACTAAATATGGTAAGCAAAACTTTTGACATGCAAACACGGCCAAAGTCCAGACTCACTAATGCATCCTAACAACTACCAGTTAAACACACTAATGCGAGGTCTGGTTCACTAAGACCAACGCTCTGATACCAACTGTGATAACCCGTCCTAATCCTCCTGGACGAAGTCATCAACATTTAGTTCCATTGCAATGATCGATTCCAAGATATGTCCTTAACATGAGCAAATGCACAGCGGAAGACTTAATTCATACCTGAGAATAACATGCTTTAAAACGTCAACATAAAGTTGGTGAGATATATAGGTTTGATGCTAGCAGCGTTATAACAATGGAACACAAGATTTCATATATAAACATTTTAATAAAAATATTCTAAGTGGTTGAGCACTTGGTAACCATACTTAACATTTAATCACGTCGCATATTCCCTTTATTATGAAATCTTACTACACCGTACCAAGGTGTAGTCACGAAACGAAGTACTGTGCAACCGTTGAATACTAGTCGTCCAGTCCGGTTGGGGTTGTCAGGCCCGATAGATCTATCAACAGGATTCGCGTTTACAATACCGCTGTAAATATTAGTTACCAAGCTACAGGGAAGTATGCCAGTGGTACAACTCAACGTAGAATATATTTTTCAGTTACTTGTGTCCATAACGTAAAACATAATATACATGTATTCTCATCCCGAAATATTTAGAGTTTAAAAGTGGGACTATATACTCACCATACTGTATTTTGTAGTAAAAATACATATAACATCATTGATCAAGTATAGGGTTGGCCTCGTATTCACGAACCTATGTCAAGTATATATATATTAATACAAAATAATAATCGAAAAAGTTTATATATATTATTATCAATAAGATACTTGTTTTATTATATGTTATATAGAATAATTTATATTTAATCTATATATTTTATATAAGTAATACTTATAACATTAAATTTTAATATACTAATTACTCATTAAATTATTATTTATTATATAATATTGATATTAACATAGTTATGTCTTATGTCATAAATATATTTCTTTATAGAAAATATGTATGTGATATATTAATAATACTAATAATATTAATGATAAAAATCATATTAATTATGATAAAAAAAAAATCATGATAATAATAATAATGATAACTGTAATAAAAATTTTAATTTTTATTAAGTTGTTAATTCCAATAATAATATTACTTTTGATAAAAGTGGTAAATTTTAAAAATAATGATACTATTAATGATACTAATAATAATAACAATAATAATAATAATAATAATAATAAATAAACTACCTTTAAGCTTTTCTCCAAAAAAAATATGTCTTGGGCAGGTTTCGAACCCGAGACCTCTCGGTTACACACATCACGCTTAAACCGTTTCACCATTTCAGCTTCTATGATTAATATTAAACTTATATTTACATATATCGGTTTTCCTTTTCTTGTTACCACATCTAACAGTCTATATCGATATCAAACCAGAATTACAGCCCACCTCACAATTAATTACGGCCCAAAGAGAAATATATATATCCGAACATGGTACCCCAAATTAATATTCACGGGTTCACCTAATTGCTTGGCTAGAATTATAACTATCTACAAATTCGGTTCTTGTTTCTTTGTAAATACGTGTTCCTCACCCAACCGACACTATGCTTTATGATTTGTATTTGCATGCGTTTACAAGTGGGATTATAATAGACATGGTGGGGAACAAACCCAATTATCTTAATCATTTTCATCATTATCCTAGCCACAACATTATTTATATAACATAATAATCTTCTTCTTTCATACCCATTCATCATAATTTCGATCAGTAATATGGATGCAGATGCAACAGAAGTAATTCGATGGAGGTGTCCATAGTGGTTTACGTGGTCATAGCCGTAAGGAAATAGACAGAAAACAAGGTGGTCTAGTGGTGGTGATAGTTAGGGTGATGGTTGTTGTTTGATTGTAAATTGAACATGAGTAAGTAATATGGCAGTATAGTAGCAGTAGGAATATAAAAGAGGTGGTGAGCATGGTGAATTGGTTGCAAGTCTATGGTTGTGATTATGATTTGAAGTGGGTTTAGTGGTGATATTCGATGGTGATTGGAGGTGATAGGATGGAGATGGTTTTTGAGTATACTAGTAGAGAAAGAAATTAAGGATGATGGTTTGAGCTTCGATGACAAAAGAAAACAAACCATCGAGTGGTGGTGTTTGTCGTCCTCCAAATAGAAATAGAAAATGGTAACAAACAGTAGGAATCGAATAGAGTTCGGTGGTGGGTTTTCCATTCGCACAAAACAGAAACAAGACTTGTAAAATAGAAATCGATAACGTTCACTGTGAGGGTGTTTGGTTTGAAGATGATGTCGATTATCAAGGTTAGAGTGGTAGAAGGTGGTGCTCAGCGGTTAGTAGTAGGGTGGTGAAATGGGTTTCTCAATTGGGTTTTGTTTTCGGTTTGTGGTGGCCGAAGGTGGTGGAGGTCGGGTGAAAGTGTGTGGGTTTTGAGTATGGATCACATATATGTATGTATATATATAGAGAGGTGTTTGTTTGATGCTCGATGTAGAAACGGAAATATGAAAATGGTGATGGGGTTAGTGATATACAACATAGATCATATATGTATATATTATAGATATAGTAATAATTAATAATTTAATAATATTATATAAAACTTAATTGACACTTATTTGTATCTTGAATTTCCTAGACAGCTCCTCACAAGTAAACAGAAATAAGAAAGAATCTAATAAAGTAAGTGTGTGCTGATCTGTTTGTATTATCAAATGTAACAACCCGATACATTATAAATATTTTAATTATAAATATTAATTTCAAATATTTGATAATAATATTTGAAAATTATCAATTATATATTATATATGTACACATATGTAAGTACAATAATTGGTGAACGTAATTCAAAAGTAAAAATAGTAATCGAATCTTAAGACAAAATGTCTCATATCACATATAGCAAAGCCATCAACATTACCGACAGTTTATCCCGGATGACTAAATCGTGTCCAGAATATTAAATCGTATCGAGAGTTTGGTTTAAAATTAGTCAAAATTTTCCGGGTCGTTACACCTGGTAACCGACATTAACAAGATGCATATATAAGAATATCCCCATCATTCCAGGACACCCTTCGGATATGATATAAATTTCGAAGTACTAAAGCATCCGGTACTTTGGATGGGGTTTGTTAGGCCCAATAGATCTATCTTTAGGATTCGCGTCAATTAGGGTGTCTGTTCCCTAATTCTTAGATTACCAGACTTAATAAAAAGGGGCATATTCGATTTCGATAATTCAACCATAGAATGTAGTTTCACGTACTTGTGTCTATTTTGTAAATCATTTATAAAACCTGCATGTATTCTCATCCTAAAAATATTAGATTTTAAAAGTGGGACTATAACTCACTTTCACAGATTTTTACTTCGTCGGGAAGTAAGACTTGGCCACTGGTTGATTCACAAACCTATAATGATATATACATATATATCAAAGTATGTTCAAAATAAATTTACAACACTTTTAATATATTTTGATGTTTTAAGTTTATTAAGTCAGCTGTCCTCGTTAGTAACCTACAACTAGTTGTCCACAGTTAGATGTACAGAAATAAATCGATAAATATTATCTTGAATCAATCCACGACCCAGTGTATACGTATCTCAGCATTGATCACAACTCAAACTATATATATTTTGGAATCAACCTCAACCCTGTATAGCTAACTCCAACATTCACATATAGAGTGTCTATGGTTGTTCCGAAATATATATAGATGTGTCGACATGATAGGTCGAAACATTGTATACGTGTCTATGGTATCTCAAGATTACATAATATACAATACAAGTTGATTAAGTTATGGTTGGAATAGATTTGTTACCAATTTTCACGTAGCTAAAATGAGAAAAATTATCCAATCTTGTTTTACCCATAACTTCTTCATTTTAAATCCGTTTTGAGTGAATCAAATTGCTATGGTTTCATATTGAACTCTATTTTATGAATCTAAACAGAAAAAGTATAGGTTTATAGTCGGAAAAATAAGTTACAAGTCGTTTTTGTAAAGGTAGTCATTTCAGTCGAAAGAACGACGTCTAGATGACCATTTTAGAAAACATACTTCCACTTTGATTTTAACCATAATTTTTGGATATAGTTTCATGTTCATAATAAAAATCATTTTCTCAAAATATCAACTTTTAAATCAAAGTTTATCATAGTTTTTAATTAACTAACCCAAAACAGCCCGCGGTGTTACTACGACGGCGTAAATCCGGTTTTACGGTGTTTTTCGTGTTTCCAGGTTTTAAATCATTAAGTTAGCATATCATATAGATATAGAACATGTGTTTAGTTGATTTTAAAAGTCAAGTTAGAAGGATTAACTTTTGTTTGCGAACAAGTTTAGAATTAACTAAACTATGTTCTAGTGATTACAAGTTTAAACCTTCGAATAAGATAGCTTTATATGTATGAATCGAATGATGTTATGAACATCATTACTACCTTAAGTTCCTTGGATAAACCTACTGGAAAAGAGAAAAATGGATCTAGCTTCAACGGATCCTTGGATGGCTCGAAAGTTCTTGAAGCAGAATCATGACCCGAAAACAAGTTCAAGTAAGATCATCACTTGAAATAAGATTGTTATAGTTATAGAAATTGAACCAAAGTTTGAATATGATTATTACCTTGTATTAGAATGATAACCTACTGTAAGAAACAAAGATTTCTTGAGGTTGGATGATCACCTTACAAGATTGGAAGTGGGCTAGCAAACTTGAAAGTATTCTTGATTTTATGAAACTAGAACTTTTGGAATTTATGAAGAACACTTAGAACTTGAAGATAGAACTTGAGAGAGATCAATTAGATGAAGAAAATTGAAGAATGAAAGTGTTTGTAGGTGTTTTTGGTCGTTGGTGTATGGATTAGATATAAAGGATATGTAATTTTGTTTTCATGTAAATAAGTCATGAATGATTACTCATATTTTTGTAATTTTATGAGATATTTCATGCTAGTTGCCAAATGATGGTTCTCACATGTGTTAGGTGACTCACATGGGCTGCTAAGAGCTGATAATTGGAGTGTATATACCAATAGTACATACATCTAAAAGCTGTGTATTGTACGAGTACGAATACGGGTGCATACGAGTAGAATTGTTGATGAAACTGAACGAGGATGTAATTGTAAGCATTTTTGTTAAGTAGAAGTATTTTGATAAGTGTATTGAAGTCTTTCAAAAGTGTATAAATACATATTAAAACACTACATGTATATACATTTTAACTGAGTCGTTAAGTCATCGTTAGTCGTTACATGTAAGTGTTGTTTTGAAACATTTAGGTTAACGATCTTGTTAAATGTTGTTAACCCAATGTTTATAATATCAAAAGAGATTTTAAATTATTATATTATCATGATATTATCATGTATGAATATCTCTTAATATGATATATATACATTAAATGTCTTTACAACGATAATCGTTACATATATGTCTCGTTTAAAAATCATTAAGTTAGTAGTCTTGTTTTTACATATGTAGTTCATTGTTAATATACTTAATGATATGTTTACTTATCATAGTATCATGTTAACTATATATATATATCCATATATATGTCATCATATAGTTTTTACAAGTTTTAACGTTCGTGAATCACCGGTCAACTTGGGTGGTCAATTGTCTATATGAAACATATTTTAATTAATCAAGTCTTAACAAGTTTGATTGCTTAACATGTTGGAAACATTTAATCATGTAAATATCAATCTCAATTAATATATATAAACATGGAAAAGTTCGGGTCACTACATAAACCCCCGATGTACGACGGGAAACCGGATCCTTTGGTAAGCACAACTTGGATCTCGAATGTTGAAGGGTGTTTTCGTACTATTGAATGCCCTCCTGAAAAGAGGACAAGACTCGCTACTAGTTTGTTGCGGGGTAGGGCAAAGGATTGGTTGGATGGTAAGATTGATCCTGTCGGGGGTGAACCGTTTATGGCGTTATCGTGGGACGGGTTTAAGAATGAATTCTTCGAGGAGTTCCGGACTTTAGCCGATTTGTCGGAAATGCGTAATGAGTTGCGAAATTTGCAACAGGGTTCTATGGATTTGAATACTCTCAAGACGACCTTTATGGCGAAGGCTCGTTTTTGCCCGGAGTATTTGGGGAATGATAATTTGTTGATGCAAGATTTCTATCAAACCTTGAATGATGACTTGAAGAATAAGATTAGCCGGGGTTACGCGAAATCGTTTGCGGAATTATTCACTATAGCTAGAGGTTTCGAGTCGTATACGTGATCAAAGATTGGTGAACCTTCAAGTAAGAGAAGGGTTGTTTCGTATGGTGCTCCGAGTAAAAGGATTAAGGGTCCGAGTGTGAGCACGGGTGGTACGCGGATGGGTATACCGGATTCTAGTGCGTCTAGATGTTACAATTGTGGCATGATGGGTCACAAGTCTTGGGAATGTTCGGTACCAAAGGGTGATGGCATGGTGTGCTTCAACTGCCAAGAAGAAGGACATCGTAAGTCAGAATGTCCCAAGTTAGCGGGGACGGGTGCGGCAAGGAGACGTTAAGGTACGTTTCATTTTAATAAATATGCCCTTTGATTATTTATTAAGTGCCGTTTGAATTTGAGTTGATTAAATGCCTTGTGTTGTTCATATTGTTGTTATGGGTGACATTCCTAATGGAAGTACCCAATGGTGACGTTGATTGTCGGGTGAAGGGCGTAAGACTTGGTGCCACCAAGCATTCCTTAGTATTGGGAAATGTTCTACCAAGCCATGGAAATGGAAGCGCGTGTTCGCTTTTGGTGTTGAGATTGATGAACCGTGAGGTTCGTCGGGTGGTTGAAAACCTTGAGATCGAGTGTTTTGAATCTCGATGTATGTTGGTAATGGAGTATATAAGACGCGACATTAGGTGCATCTTTTATACCTACTAGCGTGGTGTTCGACTCCGATTGTGTTGTGGTTACGTTGTACTTAGGGTACCGGAGTGAAACCCTTAGGTACATGAGTGACTAGGTGGAAATTGACAAACTAAAGCAATTGGATGATTGCGAGGGTGTGGTTTGTGTAGTCGTGGTACACTTTTTGTTCGAAGTGTTTAAGGATTGATTGAAATCCTTCGTATGCTCATGGCTGGAGCAAGATATGGTGATGGGTCGTGTGAACCCAATTGTTGTAAAGTCTACCCTTGGTAGCATTATACGGTTGTACGAGTTGTGGAGATGGAACGTAGTTCCAAGTGGGGGAGTTACACTCCCGCACGAGGAGGCCTTAGGGTGAGATTTCGGATGACGTTTTAGTAGGTTCGAAAATTGTGTTGGGACCTAGTTTTGGTCGATTTGTGGTAGAGTACAATTTTGGTTAAATTGTACTTATGATTTTGGATTTGAATTATCACCGATGTGGTAATGTGGTAAATCTCGTTGAGAGATAATGGACGTGTTTGACGAGTAAGGTGAAATCCCTCAGTTAAGGGATGTGCGTATCGGATTCTCTTATAGAGAACTTTTGTTTTGTGCCTATGTTTGATATAGGTGGTTCTTGCTCGATTGTGTGGATGGTTAGTGGTATCCGTTAGGGTTCACTATAGTGTAGCAGAGCGCAATGTTACGCTACTCGTTGTTCGAGGCCAAAAGGGCGTTGATTGGTGAAGCATGACCTTCGGGGTCCGCTGACTTCATCATGGTTATTGATTGGTGGAGCATGACTTTCAAGTCCGCTGACTTCATCATGGTTATTGATTGGTGGAGCATGACTTTTGAGTCCGCTGACTTCATCATGGTTATTGATTGGTGGAGCATGACTTTCGAGTCCGCTGACTTCATAATGGGAGTATGCGATTGGTGGAGCATGACCTTCGGGGTCCGCTGACTTCATCATGAGCGAGGTGTTATATCAGTGAAGCATGACCGTTGACGGGGTTCGCTTACTTCATCCGGTGTTGAGATTGGTGAAGCATGATCTTCGGGTCCGCTGACTTCATCAAGGTAGTGGATCGCGTGTGGTTTTGGATTCACGATGACGCGTGTGGTTTCGGTCATCTTATTGTGGAAGTGAGTCGCGTGTAGTTCGGATTCACAAATGATTCGTGTGGTTTCGGTCATTGTTTTGAGGAGTGAGTCTCGTGTAGTCCGGATTCACAAATGACTCGTGTAGTTCGGTCATTCCTCCGGGATAGTGACTCGCGTGTAGTTCGGATTCACTAAGGCGCGTGTAGTTCGGCCAATCCCGATTATTGTTGTGGTGAAGGTAGTGAGTCGTGTGTAGTTCGGATTCACTAAGGTGCGTGTAGTTCGGCCAATCCCGATTGTTGTTGTGGTGAAGGTAGTGAGTCGCGTGTAGTTCGGATTCACTAAGGCACGTGTAGTTCGGCCAATCCCGATTGTTGTTGTGGTGAAGGTAGTGAGTCGCTTGTAGTTCGGATTCACTAAGGCGCGTGTGTTTTCGGCCAGCCTTCGTGTTGCGTGATCTATTGGTTGTT
Organism: Rutidosis leptorrhynchoides; assembly: GCF_046630445.1. NCBI lineage: Eukaryota > Viridiplantae > Streptophyta > Magnoliopsida > Asterales > Asteraceae > Rutidosis > Rutidosis leptorrhynchoides. Next base: position 51,743,025 of record NC_092334.1, read on the forward strand.
TGATACACCAATGGTGGGGTCGTAAGGACCGTGTGGTGTGATCTATCAGTTGTTTTATACGCCGATGGTGGGGTCGTGAAGACCGTGTTGTCTGATTAGTGATGCGATAGCCGTGTTTCGCTCACATGTTGTTACGGGTGTGACAATAGTCGATTTGGTACACCTTGGGATTAACGTTACCATAGTCGTTTGGGGCGTTATCGGTCTTAACCGTTTGTCATGATGTTACGGTAGTTGCTTATTGGTCGTATTGCGCACTACAAGGGATGTTTAGTATTAAATGTAATCCATAAGGATTCGCTTTATTTCGGTCTTCTTCGGTTGATGGTTGACCTTGTCTTGGTTTGTGGTTGTTACTAGCGATGTACTTGGTATGGTACGCTAGGAGTTGACATCTCGGTACGAAATTTGTTGAGTTTTTCCCGATGTGAGGGATTGAGTTAGTGCTAGTGCTCGGAATTATGGAATTTGATAAATCGCGGGTGACGATTTAGCTGTTAAGGGTAACTCTTTGAGAAGAATTGTCTAAGGGATCGTTGTAGACTTCGGTTGTTGCGTGTATTGTACGTCTCGGGATGCGATCAAGTGTGTAATTTGTCATTGGATTAACCATCGGGTTAGCGAATTTGTGGTAGAAGTCGGTTTGAAATGCATGTTTGAGGACCGTGAAGTGTGGTCCGTTTGGTTAAGTGACAAGGATCACGAGGACGTGATCGAGTCTAAGTGGGGGAAAGTTGTAACACCCCATTTTTTCCCCATACATGATTTATAGGTGTAAAGCGTACATACGACTAGTGGATGAAAGGTTCGAGACTTATTCGTGTGTTGAAGTGGTACGCGAGAAAAATGAATCAGGAGAGGCATGGTGTCGCGGCGCGATAAAAAGGGTGGCGGCGCGGCGTTTCGAGTAAATCCAGACCAGAAGTGCGATTAAAAATGATCCCAGTTCAAGGCAATCGTCGCGGCGCGACGAATTAGGTCGCGGCGCGGCAGACAGTGCAGACTGGTTCCAAATTCTTGTGATTTTAAATAAGGAGAGAGCAATTTGGTCATTTCGCGTTTGAGCCAGATTTGGGGTTTTAACCTCATCCACTCATTCATTTTCTTATTTTCTTTTTGCTTTTCTTTTCATTTTCTCTCAAGAAACTCAATTTCCCCAAGTGATTCAAGTGGGATTTTGGAAAGGAAGAAGCGGATTTTGATCTTTAGCGTAGTTGACAAGTTTGTTCTCCTCGTTCTTGGCTACACGGTGATATTAGTGGTAAGCTCTAACTCCGAATTTCATTTTCGTGTTCATCATTTAAATTTGGGGCTTTTGATTGTATGATTCATAGATGGAACCCATTTAGTTGTTAATTGGAGATTAACACCAAGATTCGGGTTTGTAAGTGTTAGAGGCGGTTTTTGGGTTGGTTAATAATTTAACCATGTTTAAGACTTGAGAATGGTGTATAATCACTAGCATTAGTGATTATTGGTGTTTTGGAGACTTTTAGGGTTTTCGTGGTTGACTAATTTTGACTAGAGTCAAAATTAGGTTTTGTTGAGGATTATGACCCGAATGTCGATTCGATGAGGTTTGTAAACTTAAAATGGATTAAGTTGAAGTATAAAAACCGAGTTAAACATGTTTTGGTGTCAAAACTTGTAAATGGTGAGATTTTGACCTTATGGGTCAAAATTAGGGTTTATGAGCGATTTTGAGAACGATAGGCGTTTAACACCAATGATTGGGTTTAATTGGCATATTAGGACCATTGTCACTCGTGTTAGTGATTATTGGTTAGTTTGGGCGCGGTTTGTACTTGGAAGTGCATTTGGGTCGAATTTGCACTAAGTGTCAAATTGGGTTGGCTTGTAAATCCAATCTAAGTGTGCTGTTGAATTTGTGATAATGGAATAGGTACTTTCCATTGACGAGTTGTGGATTACTTGGAAGCTTTTCTTCAAGGCGACAAGGTGAGTGTTAATATCCTATATGCATATGTATGTGTAGGATGGATGCGGGTCCGGTGAAGTGGTTCTCGGTTATAGAGCTCACTTCACATATAGGTGGTTTTGATGGACTTGTGTATAGGTCCAGTTGGCACGGTTGTGCATTTTGGTTGACTACCTTTGGCGAGGTGCACACTATGTGTGTACGTCATCACACTTGGTTGTGATGTGGATGACCCCGATGTGGTGGATTTTATAATCCTGTGACCGTGGGTTTTGATGTTGAGAAGTGAATCGCGTGTAGTTCGAATTCACGATGACTCGTGTAGTTCGGTCATCTTATTGAGGTAGTAATCTCGTGTGGTTTCGGATTACTAAGGCTCGTGTAGTTTGGCCAACTTCGATGTTGTGAAGATAGTAATCTCGTGTGGGTTCGGATTAACTAAGGCTCGTGTAGTTCGGCCAATCTTCATTGTGGCGTTTGGTATTCGGTAATGGGTTAAGGGGTTAACCTTATTCGTTTTATATTGTTATATATATTAATGTAATGTTGTGTTGTAGCTAACCTTCCTGGTGTAGCTTATTGGCGTTGTTCATATCGTCGTTGGTGAACTTATACTTTGTTGATATCTTTAGCTTGTTGCTTAGAGATCGTACGGTATGCTTAGTGTAGTTGCCTTATACATGGATGCTTCGGTATGCGGTATTTGATATTTGTGTGGCGTGTCCATTTTATACATATATATGTATGTAGTATATTATCATTCACTATGTGTTAGCTTACCCTCTCGTTGTTGCTATTTTTATAGGTTCGCAGGCTTGGCGGCTCGGGTAAGCTTGGGGATTAGAGATCTTGGCTAGGTTGCTTAGAAGATCTTGCTTTTGTACTCGATTAGGATTTGGGTAGCGTAGTCCCAAATCACCATGCTCGGTTTTGTTGGAAATTAAACTAGTCGGGTCGTGTATGTCCGTTTGGACAATTAATTAATGTATTAAATGTTTTAAGGTTTATTAAACCTTCTATTGTATTAAAGATGTTTATGGAAACACAAATGGGACCTAAAGTGTTATTTAAAGCATATTAAAAGGAAAAAATTTTATGGTCCGGTTTTAATATGGGTTGGGTTGTTTCAGATCACAGATCATACCTTTATCATGAACCATGTTACATAACTCTTTCATTCTACTTAACATCTAAACATATCAAGAAAATATATTCTTGATAGTTCTATTCTTAGAGATTCTGGTAATTTGACAAATCAAATCGTGCTATTACAATTCTTCTGCTTAGTATATTATGGTCATTCAAAATTTCATACATATGAATTCTGGACCATTATTCGCTTGACTTGAAGTCGAGAAGAGAAAACAAAAGCATAGAGCTTCGAAATATAAGGGAGAATATAAAGCCCGATAACAGCACATAAATTACAAACCGTGTATATCAATGTTTATCACAACATAAAGACACGGGAGAATTAAAAACACTATAACCCCAAGGGCGAAGTATAAGAAAGCAGATTCCTCTGGTGAAAGTTGGAAAAGAAGAATGACAGATACGATAGTCGGAATAAGAACAAGGATCAGAACTAGATTAAGCATTGTTACAGTTTTTTTTATGTATGGATTAGGGAAGAAGTATACGAATGATGAAAGTAATGGAACGGAAGAAGTAAATGTATACTAGAAATACCAGACAAAGCAATCGAGACAGATGATTGCATTTAATTAAAGAGATCTTAATTTCCATAAATCCCGAAGAATCAGATCTTATAGATTTCCAAGATTTTCTTTTGAATCCCTTGAATTTCGGAATTCAACCATGACTAGTCAAAAGTTATGATGAACTTATCTTTCTCATTTCACTATTTTGTGATACTTTCACTCGTACCCTTCGAGTAATCGAATTATCTTATCCATATTACTCAACAGTAATAAAACTCTGGTTATCAGCTCATATTCGTCAGAAAAACATTTTTATTGTTAGCCATGACCACCTCACTCAAATTTTGGGGCGAAATTTCTTTAACGGGTAGGTACTATGACGACCCGGAAATTTCCGACCAAATTTAAACCATACTCTTTATATGATTTCGACATGATAACCAAAGTCTGTAAAGCTGAGTCTCAAAATTTTGGAACAGTTTACATTAGTGCATTTATCCTTTGACTATTCCCGACGATTCACGAACAATTGTGTGTAAATAAAAATGTATATATATATATATATATATATATATATATATATATATATATATATATATATATATATATATGAATTCTATACATAAGTAACATTATATATAATGTAATATATAAATAATAAAGATTCAATAAATTATATAATTGGTGAATATGTTATAATTAATAAATTTGTAACATATTAAATATAGTTATAAATTCAATTATAATGCTATATTAATATTATTATTATTACTTTCATTATTATTAACATTAATATTAATATTGATATCATTAATATTATATAAAGTATATATATATATATATATATATATATATATATATATATATATATATATATATATATATATGAAATTAGATAAGTATAAATGTTTATATTATTAGTATTAGTGATATTATTATTTTCTTTATTATGATTATTGGTATTAACATTATTATTAATAATATTAATGTTATATTTATTAATGTATACTGATTATAATACGGTGTATATATCAAAATCTGTCTCACATACTGTGTTGATTGATAAATTTTGTCCCTAACTCGTTTCATATCTCTATCAGTAGTACAAATCATAACAACTGGATTCATTTTTATTTTACTTTATTGAATTTCTGTTCTAAATTTTGTCTGATTGTGAAATTGTGAACTATTTTTTTATTTAATTAATTAATTCAATCGAGTTGTACATCATTCCATCTACCACTACTTCTATTAATCACAAACACACATTACCTATGATCAACCACTATCTAACCACCACCGTATGAACATCATAACAACATTTCATTGTGAAGTAACGCCATTACAATCGGGAACAACCCTTCACCTCACTTACGTCGACCACCATGAAAATCACAAACTTACCACAATTGACGGCTACCATCCATCACCATGAACATCTATATATTGTTTTTTGTGATTGAATAAACAAACAGGCAATCGCCATCTTTAACCAATGAACAGCCCACTTTAATTTGCTCATCGCCTTCTGTTTGCAAACCACCATCAAGTCATCTTGATCATCATGTTTGATCACCACTTCCGTTACCCACCAGAGCGCCACCATCCCAAGAACTAAAACCACCACCTTGAACCCATGAAAGTCACCACCATCATCGAGCTTCGACCACCCTACAATCACTCACCACCATCGTGAACCTCGAACCCTCGTCACCTTAATATCACCCTCCACTAAACCCACTTATGTTTCAATTCGGTTACATGCTCAAAGTTATCAAACAACCATCTTTTAACCATTACTATAATCTCGAAGTCAACACAAACCACTCTCTCTTAACCATCAATGAATCACCATAACCCATCACGATCACCAAATCAAAACCATCACAAACTACATACGGTTTTACTATTCGAACGTCACCCTATATAACCACCACCATTATAACCACAGTATAACTGCTACGCTTACTGTGTTGGCTATTTTTTTTAAACTGCTACAGAAGCCTTGTTGCTGTTTTCTCCATCAAAACCATCCTAAATCGCCACCTTTTAAATGCTGCAGCTACAGCTACGCTGCTGCTAATAATAGTTTATGTTTTAAACCGAAAAACGACAACCACTATATTACTAAACGGTATGAGTAATTAGTTTGTCGAGCTATTGGTGGACCTTTATGTTAAAATGATGGTACCAAAATTGATGACTTAAGAAAAGATGACAAAATTCCTTTTAGGTATGCTCCCCACTTGTTTACTTTGGTTTTGATTTTAAAAACAAACGTATCATTTGATTGAATGGTGGGCCGAGACACACACTCACACCCCACTTACTTTACATAAATCAAATAATATATAAATAAAATAACCTAGCTGCTATGTTCCTGGTTCTGGATTAAAACACAAAGGTAATTGATGGGCCATGATCCTTCTTTTCACTTTGGGCCATAAGACTTAGTATCTCCATGTTGGGCCGATGAGTTCGTGATCTTGGTTGGCCGAATAACATGAAGATAATTAAAACAAATAATAATAATAAGGATGTTAACATAATGATTAAGTATGATGATGGAAGCAATGATGGTTAATATATGAAGGTGATGATAAACCAAAGTTAAACTTTGAAGATGCTAATTGTTTAAAAAGAAAAAGGCAATAGGAAATATAGTTTAAAGTAATTAAGTGTGATAAGTGTTACACCATCGGATAAGTGGTTCAATGGTTGGGTGAAGTTTTGTTAAACGAGGGGTCCTGTGTTCGAATCTCGCCTGCTACATATTCTTGTCGACTGCTATTGCAGCCGTTTTTTTTTTTTATCTTGTTTCCTCGTTCAACAAATCCAGCAAAATACATAAGGAGTTAATATAATTGGGCTTCTGTTTAAACATATCACGAACTGATATTTGGGCTTGTCAAAGTTGGGCTTCTATAAATATTAATGGACTTCAACCTATGGTATTATTATTATTATTATTATTATTATTATTATTATTATTATTATTATTATTATTATTATTATTATTATTATTATTATTATTATTATTATTATTATTATTATTATTATTAAAACTATTATTATTAAAATTATCATTTTTAATAAAACTATCACTTTTAAATTGTCATTATTAGTGCTACCATTATTATTTTTTTTATCATTAACAAGATTTTCATTATTATTATTATTAACATTATTTCATCAAATAAATATTAAATACATAAAAACATATTTGATAAACAACTATATCAGTATTACATAAAATCTTAGAATAAACATATTAACATACAATATAACAAGTATATTATTAATACTAATATATATATATATATATATATATATATATATATATATATATATATATATATATATATATATATAAACATGCTTGATTACGATTATATGCATTAATAGATATACAATTGATATAGGTTCGTGAATCCGAGGCCAACCTTACACTTGTTCAATGTCGTAATATGTATTTTTACTACAAAATACAGTATGGTGAGTTTCATTACTCCCTTTTTATATATATTTTTGGGCTGAGAATACATGTGCTGTTTTATAAATATTTTACGAAATAGGCACAAGTACTAAAACTAATTCTATGTGGATTTAAACCAGAAATATACCCTTAGCTTGGTAACATTAAACTACTTGTCTATGTAAGTAGGCGCGAATCCTAAAGATAGATCTATTGGGCCTGACAAACCCCATCCTGACTATGGGATGCTTTAGTACTTCGAGGTTATTTTAAACACACCTGATATGGTGTACTTCATAGGGTAAAACATGAACATTAAGGCTTGTTACTGGGTGTCTACAACTTATAGAATACTTTTATACACTTGCGAGTGTACATATATTTATAAACGGAAATCTTGTGGTCTATTAATATATTGAAATGATTGTTACGATAAACCTATGAACTCACCAACCTTTTGGTTGACAATTTTAAGCATGTTTATTCTCAGGTATGAAAGAAGTCTTCCGCTGTGCATTTGCTCATCTTAAAGATATTATATGGAGTCGCACATGGCATATTTAGGTCAGTACCTCGCAATGGGACCAAATATTGATGACTTCGTTCAGGTGGATTATGACGGGTCACTACATAAATGAATTATGGAGAAGTGTTGGGAATTGAAGCATGGGTTAGTATAATATAATGACGCCCGGCCAACGTGATTATATTACAGTAAGTCATGCTGAATTTCTAATGGAACGTGATGATGGTTCACATAACATATCCTCATCATGAGCCATGTTACATAACTCTTTCAATTCTACTTAATCTTCGAACATATCAAGAAAATATATTCTTGATAGTTCTATCTTCCGTGATTTTCGGTAATCTACAAATTTAATCGTGCTATTACCTTTCATTTCTACTTAGAATCTTAATCATGTCCATCCGAACTTTATACCTACAAAACCGAGACGTCTTGATCGGTTTACTTTAAGTCGGGAAGAAAACAGAAGCATGAAGCTTCAAAATAGTAGGAAGTAGGGGAGTTGTGAAAATAATGGAACGGAAGAGATGAATTTATAGTAAAATATCAGGCATAACACTTGAGGCAGATGACCGCATTTAATTAAAGAGGATCCTAATTTTCTTAATTACCGAAGAATCAAATCTTATATAGATTTCGAAGATTTTCTTTAAATCCATTGAATCCCGGAAGATTAACCATGGCTACGTCACCGGTTAAGACAAACTTGCATTTAATCATTTCATTCTTTTGTGATAGCTTCACTCGTACTCTTCGAGTAATCGAATTAGTTTATTTTATTACTCAATGGTAATAAAACTCTATTTATCAGCTTATATGAGCCATGAAAACATTTTTATTGTTAACTATGACACCTCACTCAAATTTCGGGACGAAATTTCTTTAACGGGTAGGTACTGTGACGACCCAGAAATTTCTGACCAAATCTAAACTTAATCTTTAAATGTTTCTGACACGATAAGCAAAGTCTGTAATTGTGAAGTCTCAAAAATTTTGAACTGTGTTCATGTATACACTTGACCTTTGACCAATTCCGACGATTCACGAATAATTGTTGCTAATAAATATGTATATATATATATATATATATATATATATATATATATATATATATATATATATATATATATATATATATATGCTTATAAATAATAATGCGAAATAATAAGATACAAAATTAATCAGTAGAAATAAATATGTAAAATAATATATAATATTATTTTTATGTATATATATAAAAGATATAAATATTATGTATTGAAATTCATAATATCTATTTCTATTAGAAAATAATATAGTAAATAGATATTTAATAATTATATATACAAAACATTATTAATATATTCATATTTACATGCAAACCCAACTGTATAATAATATATATGTATAAAATGTGTAAATATTAAATATTCAATATATGATATTATATAATATATTACATTACAAAGATATTAAAATTAATATAGTTACTATAGTAATATTATTACCACTCCCAGTATTTTTATCAACATTAATATTACTAATATCATTATTTCAAACATATACATATAAAATCTGATATGTATAAATAATATTATTAACAGTATCATTATTATTAATAGTAATATAATTAGTAGTATTATTATTAATATTATCCTTAATAATATTATTATTATTATTATCATTTTCACTAATAGTATTATTATGACTTATTATCTTTATTACTTTTATTGTTATTGTTAATATTATTATTATTATTATTATTATTATTATTATTATTATTATTATTATTATTATTATTATTATTATTATTATTATTATTATTATTATTATTATTATTATTATTATTATTTTGATTATTATCAATATAATTAAAATCATTAATTATTAATAATAGTCACATAAGATCATACGTACGATTCTTGAATTCAACTCAGTTGCACGTTTCTTTCAACCTTTATGTAATTTTGGATTCATGTATGTAACTGATTTCAATCTATAACAGTTAAAGGGTGCCAAATTTGTTAGCAATCGATGTCATACTTTATATTCTTTATTTTTTTTTTTCGTACGAAAGAATCCTGGCTATCGAGTTCAATTGGACTAATAAATCCAATCTAGTTGTTAAATGACATCATAGAGCTTCACATTATCCTTTCCAAACCACAGAATTGTTACACTATTTTCTGTTGAAACATCCTTGTGAACTACTACGGTTTTCGCCTTCTCTTTGTAATCCAACAATAACCACCAACTCGCCACCTCCTTCTATCACCAACTCAAACCCACTTCATAACCGCCATCTTTTGAACCTGCAATGACTACCACAATTAGTATCCAATACTATGAACCTGCAACTTCTACTTGTTGCATACAGTATGCGAACAAGTACCCAAAACCACCTAATTATATATAAATTTTTCGGGTTCCTGCTGCAACCGTGAAGAACAAAACCAACACAAACCCATTTGAACTCAACCATTATCCTTCCTTGTTTCTTTCTTGTTTCTTTGTGAATTCAAGATTGTCACTCCATCTCTTCTTTGATCTCTTCTCTTCTCTTGTTTCAGCAACCTTTGAACACCAAGCACCCCACTTCACCTCTACCACATTGTATCATTGATGGTTTCTTCTCTTGGCCAAAATCCTCACCATTTATAAACCGCCATCTTGAGTCACCTACAAACATATAATCACCATCATAAGTTTCATTCTTTTTCGATTAACCACCCTAAACTACAAACAAAAATGATGATGAGAACACTATTTAATGCTGTAACTTGCTCACGTTCGAACTGCTTCTGTTACACGACAGGTTACAGTCTTCAATTGTCATTTTCATCTACATATTTCTGCAGCAAATAAACGTTAATGAAGATGATGATTGATATGAATATTGGTTGATACAACTTAAAAGAGATGTTGCTATTATAGTGCTTCTACTTCCACCTTGGCCGACACAGATAAAAAAAAAATAAACAAACCACCTAACCCACCACCTTAGCTATCTTTATACTAGTGCTATTAAGTAAAACAAAAGTCGTGATGTTTACTGTGGCATAGTTTGTTTGCGTATTCAACAGGGCGGGTCGAAGGAAAAGCTTGTCCACTCAATATGTTTTTTTTTAATTGATGTAGTAAAGTGATATACATGATAGGCCACCTAAATGATCTTAAATGATCTTTCCTCCACTTGCATATTAAAAAAAAATGAATACAGTTAGTATTTCATTTGAAATTGTGATACTTTGGGCTTTTGATATTATTGAAGGGTCGAACTTTATATAGGTTAAGATATTGACTAGATTAAAATGATATTGAGGTTCGACTTTAGATGACGAATATGGTGATCATGTGAATGATGAAAGCGATTATGGTGATGAGGTTAAAGAGCATGATGATGATTATTAGGATTATGAGTATGATCGAGTTATGATAATGATAATGATATGATGGATCATGAATAGATTAAATTGCGTTATGTTAAGTGAGTTTAAAAAGAAGATAGTTAAGAATGATGGTGTTTATGATTAAGAGAATGATGGAGGTGTACTGAATGATATATGCCAACGATGATGATATGGTAATTAGATAATAATGATGGTGGATTTAGGAAAATGAAAACAGACGAATTCTGGGTAAAAGGATTTAATCCTTAATTAAAACAGAAAAGATGAAATGGAGGGACGGTTAAGGATGTTTTTGGGTTAGCGGGACGTCGCGGGTTCAAACCCGGACTTGGGCATTATTTTTAAGAGCTGCTTCTTTGAGGTAGTTTACATATTAATCATTATTATTATTATTATTATTATTATATTATTATTGTCATTATTAGTATTATTATTAAGTATATTTAGTATTAAGAAATTTTATCAAAATTAGTATTTTTATTGTAAAAAGAATACAACCTTTTTATTTAAAATTTTTACATATTTTATTATTTTTATTTTTATTAACATAACTATATTAGTATTTTTATAATAAATAATAATTATCTATCTAAAGTAAATAAAGTAAATATATTATTAAGGAAACTTATAAATTATTAAATGTAATAATTATATCACTAAGAATAATACACAAATTTATTCGATTTCAATTATAGGTGTTAATCTATATATAAATGATATAGGTTCGTGAATCCGAGGCCAACCCTGCATTGTTCAGTTGTTAAATGTCATCATATGTATTTTTACTACAAAATACATTAGGTGAGTTCATTTGCTCCCTTTTACTCTTTACATTTTTGGGACTGAGAATACATGCGCTACTTTTACAACTGCTTTATTAAATGCTCTTGAAATATGTTTTGAACTGCGAATACATGAAATGTTTTTATAAATGTTTGACGAGATAGACACAAGTAAAACATTTCTCGAATGAATTATTATGCAGACAGAAGTTCTGCGGATTATTATTGAATTATGTGGACATGATAATTGCCACCGTTGAATTATGTGGACATGATAATTGCCACCATTGAATTATGTGGACATGATAATTGCCACCAATTGATATGAATGTTATGTATCGAGGGAATGATTTTTATGCATAGGTTATGTGTATTAGTTTTTGTGCACGAGATATGTGTACGGTTACTAAGATTTATGAAAAATGGATGCGTACACGAGAAAGGTGTACTGTATTTAAAAGATATCGCATGTACATTACAGGTGGGTATAGGATTCGGGCCCATTTGTACCATGCATCATTTAAATCTTGTGGTCTATCAAAATAATGAATTTTATTATTTTATAATAAACTTATGAACTCACCAACCTTTTGGTTGACACTTGAAAGCATGTTTATTCTCGTGTCGAAAATTACATGCTTATCATTCTTAGGGAATCAATTTCTTATCATTCTTAGTCTAGACACATCTTACTGCATTGATTGCATGAATAGTGTATAGACAAAAATTCATATCTTAGCGTATCTGTTACTATAGACTTTGTCTGACCGCTTCCGTAGATTCTTTCGTAACTTATGGGATTTTAGTATTATATATGCATATGTAAATTATGTATAGCAGGGTACTAATCTACATCCTATAATCTATTTCTTATCGAAAATCCTTCATCTGATCGTACGAGATGAATCCCTCAACCAGTTCGAATTCCTCGGATTCCGACAGCTATTCCGATAAGGAGTTTCACCTAAGCTCCGAAAGCAGTGTCACCAGAATGAATCAACCAATCATCCATCCCAAATTCATCTGATGGGTTTGTAGTCGACTTAATCAATGGAGACGCGTAGAAGGCGATCCCTTCCACCAATCGAATTCACCTCTTGGTGGAGAACCTAAAGCACTTACCGGTGAACCTGTACGAAACACCATATTCACTCTCATTGCCAGGATATCTCACAATGATTATATGATGTCCTAAATTCTGAACCTTATTCATTCGCTTGTTTCAACCGCCAATCATCCCGGAGTAATAGCAGAATTCAAAGAGCTTCACACCCGAATTGTAGCCTTGGAAAATATGGTGCAAAACGTACCAGCTTCAGCAACATCACCGGCACCAACAGTACCACCAACAACCTAAGTTTTAACATCACGCGCCTCAACTCTCATCATGCACCTCGAGCATAATCATCGTTTTACGCATCGTTCTACATCATTTATCTTCGTTTTACATGACGATTAGATAATTTCTAATGTTTTAGAGATTATGTATTTTAGTTCGAACGATAAATCAAATGAGATTAATATCATATTAACTCATTAAATCCATGATTACATCTGAAGGAAAATATATATGTATATATGTTTTCATAAAGATTGTAATTAAAAATTCTTTTGTACAAACTGTTAATGGTGAAAATATTTTAACGGGTAGGTAATACCTGAGGAATATTTAGATTTCACTTTAATAAGTTATATTGTACATTCTTCGAATCTGATTCAACATTCATTTACTATCCTATTTACATCCACAGATATACATATTCGTTCACCACAGAATAACCATATTCATCCAATTTCATATTGGGATTTTTATTTATCAAAATCCAACAAGTGGCATAATGAAGAAAACATTTGACAAAATAAAATTTGTTAGAAACAAACAAATTAACTATGAGAAATTTTGTTAAGAATCCACGCTAACTGTTCCTAGCTAATTGTTCCTAGCTAACTGATTACATTTTATTTATCGCAATTTATTTATCGCAATTTATTTATCGCATTTTATTTATCGCATTTTATTTATCGCAATTTTAATTAGAAATGGATAAGGGTGGATGGAATGGAGTAAATGAGGCCCCATAAACTGATCTAGGGCCTTAAAGTCGTTCTCCATGTACAATTACCAAAATACCCCTTCAAAATATCTAAAAATAGAACAGCTGGCCCGCCAGAACATTTGGACGGCGTCCAAACTGTCTGGACGACGTCCAGTCCTTCACACTGGGACGACGTCCCACCCATCTGGATGTCGTCCCAACCACTTGGGAAGCAGGATCTTACAACTCTCCCCCACTTGAACCGGATTGAAATCTAAGCCGCATGACAAGGAGGAAGATACACTAGAACAAACTCTTCGGGCTCCCAACTGAACTCGGAACCTATACTACAACGCCATTGAACTTTAAAAGTTCTCACCTCCTTATTCCTCAATCTTTTGACCTTCTCGTCGAGTATAGCAATCTGCTCCTCATCGTACTCTAACTTTTTGTTTAGCTCAATCTCGTCTAAGGGCACCCATGATGAATCATCTGCAAGACACTTACGGAGATGAGAAACATGAAATGTATTATGGATCCCCGCAAGCTCTTCGGGTAATTCCAAACAATACGCAACTTCACCAACTCGAGATAAAATTTTAATTGGCCCAATAAACCGAAGAGCTAATTTTCCCCGTTTTCCAAATCGAATGACACCTTTCCATGGCAAAACTTTAAGTATCCCCATGTCACCTTCTTGAAACTCAATCGGTCGCCTACGTTTGTCGGCATACGATTTTTGTCGATCTTGAGCCTTTTTCAAATGAGCCTGAATCATATCAATCTTGCTATTCGTCTCTAAAACTAAACCGGTACTCCTGATTTCTCTTTGACCCACTTCACCCCAACAAATCGGGGTTCGACACCTACGCCCATAAAGCATCTCATATGGTGGCATCCAGATACTAGTATGATAACTATTATTGTACTAGAATTCCACCAACGGTAAGTGCTCATCTCAACTACCACCAAAATCAATAACACATACCCGTAACATATCCTCCAATGTTTGATTCGTACGTTCGGTTTGACCGTCTGTTTGAGGATGATACGCCGTGCTCAATTTCAATTGTGTACCCATATCTTCATGAAACTTCTCCCAAAACCGAGATGTGAAACGGGTATCTTGATCCGAAATAATAGATGTAGGAACCCCGTGTCTCGATATCACCTCCTTGATAAATAATTTAGACAAAGCTTCCGATGATATCGCTTCCCGAATGGGAAGAAACAAGGCACTTTTCGTCAATCGATCAACTTTTACCCAAATCGAGTCAAATTGGGATCTCGCCGTCTTTGGTAAATTTGTGATGAAATCCATGGTAATGTGCTCCCATTTCCATTTCGGGATTTCTAAAGGTTGTAACGTACCATACGGCTTTTGGTGTTCAGCTTTAACTTGCAAACACGTGACGCATTGTTCAACATATTTAACAACATCACGTTTCATGCCCGACCACCAATACTCTTTCCTCAAATCAAGATACATTTTCGTCGCGCCCGGGTGAATGGAATACTTTGACTTATGTGCTTCATCAAGTAGCACGCGTCGATAATCCCCCATCTTAGGCACCCACACTCGTTCTTGAATGGATAACAAACCATGCGGACCTAAGGTAATAGACTCCGTTTGTCCCACGATTCGTTCTTCATGCTTATTGTTAACAAAAGCTTCGATTTGAGTCTCGCCAAGCTTTACAAGAAAATTGTTGGTAATAACCATGCGTAACGATCCTACTCGTATCGCCGGATGTTGACTCTTTCGACTTAACGCATCCGCGACCACATTCACCTTACCCAGATGATAAAGTATTTCACAATCATAGTCTTTCACCACATCCATCCATCTACGTTGGCGATAGTTCAAATCTCTTTGATCAAAAAGGTGTTTTAAGCTCTTGTGATCCGAATAAATCGTACACTTGACACCATACAAGTAATGGTGCAAAATTTTCAACGCATGAACAACTGCCGCTAACTCTAGATCATGAGTCGGATATCTCATTTCGTGTTCCTTTAATTGTCGAGAGGCATAAGCAATGACTTTACCCCTTTGCATTAGAACACACCCGAGCCCATTTAAAGAAGTATTACAATAAACTGTCATGTCTTCCACCCCTTCTGGAAACACTAACACCGGAGCTTGACACAACTTCTCTTTTAACAATTGAAAAGCAATTTCTTGCTCATTCTCCCAATTAAATCTCGTGTTCTTTCTGGTTAACTTCGTCAACGGAGAAGCAATCTTGGAAAAGTCTTGGATAAACCGACGATAATAACTGGCCAATTCGAGAAAACTTCGGATTTCCGTAGGCGTAGTCGGTCGCCCCCAACTCTTCACCATCTCTATTTTCCCCGGATCTACTTGAATACCATCCTTGTTCACAATGTAGCCAAGGAATTGAACTTCCCTTAGCCAAAATTCACATTTGAAGAATTTAGCATACAACTTCTCCTTTCGTAACGTCTTCAACACACCCCGCAAATGATGTTCATGTTCCTTCATACTCTTCGAATAGACAAGTATGTCGTCAATGAACACAATTACTGACTTGTCCAACCTAGGTTGGCACACTCAGTTCATAAGATCCATGAATGCCGCCGGTGCATTCATAAGACCAAAAGGCATTACCACAAACTCAAAATGCCCATAACGCGTTTGAAAAGCCGTTTTCTCAATATCTTCCTCACGGACCCTCATTTGGTGATAGCCGGACCGTAGGTCGATTTTAGAGAAATACGTTGCACCCTGGAGTTGGTCGAAAAAATCGTCAATCCGAGGCAATGGATAACGATTCTTGATCGTCACTTTATTCAACTCCCGATAATCGATGCACATCCGCATACTACCATCCTTCTTCTTCACAAATAAAACCGGAGCGCCCCATGGCGAAGCACTCGGTCGAATGAAACCCTTCTCAAGCAACTCTTGCGTTTGATTTAACAACTCTTACATTTCCGTTGGCGCTAAACGATAAGGAGTTTTAGCAATGGGGTAGCCCCGGGAACCAACTCAATGCGAAATTCTACTTGTCTTTCCACCGGAACACCCGGTAACTCATCCGGAAAAACGTCTTCAAATTCATTCACTATCGAAATTTCACGAATGGGTGGTGGCTCATCACGAGTATCAACAACATGGGCAAGAAAAGCCATGCCATCACTAACAAGAAAACGACGTGCCCGTGTAAAAGTGCATATCGGCACAAGTCTTCTCCGCTTATCACCATGAATAATTAACTCTCCCCCACTAGGGGTCTTCACTCGAATAGATTTTTCATGGCATGCAATATTGGCTCTATTATGATCGAACCAATCCATACCAACAACGATATCAAAATCACCCAAAGTCATCGGGATGGGATCGATTTTAAAGTTTTCGGCACCAAACACAACAATACAATTTTTACACACATCAACCACTAGCACCGTCTTGCCATCTGCTATTTCGACTTCTACCGAACGACTTAACTTAGCTAACGGTCTATCAAGTTTAGGCACAAATTTTGGAGACACAAACGACAAATTTGCACCGCTATCAAATAGAATACTTGTCGGATTAGAGTTAAACATGAAAGTACCTGAGACAACTTCGTTGGATTGCTTGGCCTCCTCATTAGTCATCAAATAGTTTCGCCCCTAGACGTACCCGCCGCCTTCTCTAACCGCTTAACATGATCATTATTCAAACCGGGACATTCCGGCCTCTTGTGCCCTTCTTTATCACAATTATAGCAAGTAAATTTGTTCAGGGCATTGGCACAATCACGAGCCATGTGTCCTTTTTGTTTACAATTGAAACACGTGGGTTCAAAACCCCCGGAAGCACCCTTCTTCACACTATTAACACTTTCAAAGCCTTTCTTATTTTTCTTGTTGGAAAAGTTCGAATGACTTGACCCCTCAAATTTTCTCTTAGAAAAAGAGAAATCACTTTTCCTTGGAACTTCCGGCTCAAAACCCCGAGCCAATTCGAATAACTCTTCAAAAGACTTAGCCATTCCCCGACTAATCTTACCCTTCAATTCATCATTCAAGGTACGGTAGAAATCTTTCATTAACTTGTGATCGTCACCAACATATTCCGAACAAAAACGAGTCTTTGCTAAGAAGGTAGACTTGAGAGTAACCAAGTCCATTGGACCTTGTTGCAAATTGTGCAACTCGTCCCATATTCTATCGAGGTCGGAAGAAGTTCGGTATTCTTTGAAAAATTCCTTCTTAAACTCCTCCCACGTCAAGCTCATGCATTGCTCTTCACCATATAATTGGATTTTATCATCCCACTACAACTTTTCCTCTTCTCGTAACATGCTAGAACCATACCTCGCCTTCTTCTCGGGAGGACATTCCGCGGTACGGAAAGCTCCCTTGATATCGTAAATCCAACATGTGCTTTTTAACGGATCTCGTACCCCATTAAACATCGAGGGTTGAGCATCCTTGAAATTTTTGTAATGGAAGTCTCGCCTTCCATAACCACCATTACCATCACCCCCTTCACCATGAGGATGAATGTTTCTAGCTTCTAATGCCTCCTCGATCGCGGCATTCATTCGCTCATTGATCATTTCGGTTACTTGCCCATCAACCGATTCTTGAAAAACCTTTCGGACATCGTCAAGAAATTCCGTTTTTAGCCTTTTAAAGATGGCCTCAACCTTGGCCGTGTGTTCAATGTCCTCGCTCGTGTCTCCTTCATTGGTATCATGTCCATTTCTCATCTTCATTCTATAAAATGAAGTAAATTAAATAACGAACGAAAAGACATGACACAATATACATGAACACCTCACCGCCCCATCTTGCTCAACAATCGTTGTACATCGCTTGTTCAACACGATTTGAACCCGTAACAATGGTAGCTAATCATTGTTACTCGATCACGTCGCATTAACTTGCTAGTACAACGTCTATCTCGCTTGATGATTGCAAAACACAACACAAAACAATTATCACATAGTTAGTTCACCTAAAACTAGGCACTAACCAATCCCCGGTCTGACCCG
The DNA here is from genome assembly GCF_046630445.1 of Rutidosis leptorrhynchoides. Classification (NCBI taxonomy): domain Eukaryota; kingdom Viridiplantae; phylum Streptophyta; class Magnoliopsida; order Asterales; family Asteraceae; genus Rutidosis; species Rutidosis leptorrhynchoides. The sequence goes on from NC_092334.1 coordinate 51,761,845, forward strand.
TCTCCTACAAGTCCCGCATAACGCGCATACACAATAAAGTCTAAGTCTAGGCACCTATCTCAAGTCGCCTAAATCCCTTAGACCATGCTCTGATACCACTTGTAACGACCCGACCTCGTTATACCAAAAACACACCTAAATTTTTTTTTCTGGGTCAGTACATCTGGACGGCGTCCAGATTCCTGGACGGCGTCCAGTACTGATGACTTGGACGGCGTCCCAATGAACTGTCAGGTTCTGATCTCGGGTTCCAAATTACACGAGCGGAAATCCCGCTTCCCGATACTTTCAAACGAAAACCTTTTCACAACATGTTATAATAAGTAAAACTAAGAGGTTTCCATCATCAAAACAAGTTTTACAACACCGGGCCCACAATGTCCCGTTTTACAAATTTCGTTCAAAATACAAGTTTCGACCACAAGAGATTAAATTCCAAACGACACCTAGAGCATGGTGTTTGGGGTTAAACTACCCACATCTTGGCCGAACTTCCAAAAGCTAACCCAAAAGCATCCCCTATCAAAATAAGTGGGAGACCACTAATCCAACCGAATACCTTTGCCTTTGTCCACGCCGGAGCCTAAAAAGGTAAACAATGAGAGGGTAATCTAAAGCTTAGTGAGTGCAACAATTATACATACATATATATAACTCATCTACTTGCAATCGCACTCACCAAATACCTCTTACGAAAATATAACTCAATAGCATGTCGTCATACTCATAATGCTAACAACTCGTACACTAACACAACACCACATTAGCATATACTCAATACAATATATATATATATATATATATATATATATATATATATATATATATATATATATACATATATACACACATATATATAGCATGCTTATCCAACGTTCAACAACATAATATGGTTAACCATAACGCTATGGTGCTACAGGCACGTGGTTCACACCATAAGCATTTGAGTCTCACTCTTTTATAGTGCTACCGGCACGTGGTTCACACTTTGGCGCTACCGGCACGTGGTTCACGCCTCATTTTATAGTGCTACCGGCACGTGGTTCACACTTGATGCTACCGGCACGTGGTTCACATCATAATACCAGTCATATACATGTTATGGTACTACCGGCACGTGGTTCATACCATAACATTCACAAATAAATACGCCATATACATGTAAGCATAATTATTTCACTCACCTTAAAGTCTTTATGAGAGTTAACCGAGCTTGCAATCTTCAATGTAACGTACCTATTACATTAGGCACATAGTCAATCACACAATCGAATTGGTCAACCTACTCACTCACCAAACTAGCGTCATTTTGACCCTTGGTGCAATTTCGACCTATTTGCACATTTAAACCCAAGATTAGGTCAACTTCGCCAAAACCCTAACGCTAGCCCATTATGGTCTTAATACACTTTATAATCACAAGTTTAGTGTGTTTTCATACTCATTTAACAACCTAGGTTGCCCAAGACCCATTCGACCCATCTCAAGGTCAACACACCAAATTTGGGTCACCCATAACCCAAATGACACCCACTAATATTAACTACAAGTGTGCTAGTGATTTACTAAGCCTTTAAGACCCATTTACACACTTTGACTTTTCAAAAACCCTAGGTTAGTCATCTTTGAGTCTTCATGACCCAAACTTACCCAAAAACCCCCAAATCGCTAACAAATGGGTTTTATACACATCACTAACCCAAACCCTAACCCTTAAACAATTAATAGTAAGGAAATCAAGCTTAAGACTTACCAACACAATCATCACGTGACAAGGTGGCATTTGTTGAAGAAAAAGAACAATCGAAGATGGCACCCGTAACTCAAAAGGTGATGATTTGGTTTTTGTATCTCTTTTCTATATGTATATGTAATTATATATGTGTATGTATATACATATATATATATATATATATATATATATATATATATATATATATATATATATATATATATATATATATATATATATATATATATATATATATATATATATATATATATATATATATATATTGTGGGTGATACTGCAATAATAATTACTCACATTTTGTTTTATATTATAGTTTAGTTTTAGTTTCTATTGAATTGAGCTCGACGTGTAACAAGATTTGAAAGACAATTGTATTGTAGTGTGATTTGAGATCGACAAGAAGAATCAATCCGAGGAGATACCAACAAAATAATAAAAGTAAACAAGTTAAGAATGTTGTCAGAAATATTCGAGCCAGGAGGAGAAAAACAAAGAAAATTATAAAGTAGATTATGACCGGTAACAAGTTCGTATGATTTTCTATTACCGATTTCTAACTAATTTGTTTTATAATGAAATTGAAATTGACATATATTAAAGGTTAGATAGAAAACAAATTTGTGATAGTAATGGAAAATTGATTCGTACAACTCTTTGATTGTGATATCTGATAATATTAGACAGGAGGAATCGTGAGCAGGAGAAGAATAAGAACAGTTAAAAGAAGAAAACTTAAAGTTGATTTGGATGTGCAACTGATTTTGTAATCTGTCTTATTGATCTTTTATTGATTTGTAGTAGAATTTTTATAGAATGAGATTGAATAAATGGAAGTAGTACACGAATAAGTTTATTCTTGTATTGAGAACTGAGATCGACATGTAATAGTCATAAAGGACATGAATATTCGATCAGGAAAAATGAAATATAAATTGGATAGGGATGGCTAACAGATTGGAATTATTGATTGAATAAGATATCTAAAGATTTTGGACTGGACTGAATTACCATATCTGATGTAGATTCTTAGCATATCAGACTCGTTGTTATATTATAATATAAATATATTAATAAGAATATTAGATATAATATAAACACTAAGAATAATAATAGAAATAATAATAATAATAATAATAATAATAATAATAATAATAATAATAATAATAATAATAATAATAATAATAATAATAATAATAATAATAATAATAATAATAATAATAATAATAATAATAACAATCACCATAGTTATAACTATTTTTAGTAATAATAATATTAATAATAGGAATAATGATAATAATAACATAACAACTATATTGTAATTTGTAATTAATTTAATATATAATTATCACACATTAATATTTTTTTTTGTAATATTTAATAACTGTATATTTTATATATATATATATATATATATATATATATATATATATATATATTGAACATTTAATATTTATTACAATATACATATAATAATGATTATGTATGTATGTATATATATATATATATATATATATATATATATATATATATATATATGGATAACAACATTATTATCTTATATACTATTTTACTTTTCTAATTCAAATAATAAATTTGTATTTTATCATTTCAAATTATTATATATACTTTTATTTATATTATATATATATATATATATATATATATATATATATATATATATATATATATATATATATATATATACATCTGTATTTATACATATTTATTTACTACAATTGTTCGTGAGTCATCGGGAACAGTCAAAGGTTACCTGAATTCATTTAAGCAGTTCAAAAATTTTGAGACTCAACATTACAGACTTTGCTTATCGTGTCGAAATCATATAAAGATTAAGTTTAAATTTGGTCGGAAATTTCCGGGTCGTCACAGTACCTACCCGTTAAAGAAATTTCGTCCCGAAATTTGAGTGAGGTCGTCATGGCTAACAACAAGAATGTTTTCATGATGAATATGAGTTGATAATTAGAGTTTTATCACTATCGAGTAATATAGATAAAACAATTCGATGGTGTAAAGAGTACGAGTGAAGCTATCACAAAATAGTGAACTGAGGAAAATAATATTCTGCTTGACTGTTGACGTAGTCAGGGTTGAATTCCGGAATTCAAGAGATTTGAAGGAAATCTTCGTAATCTATATAAGATCTGATCCTTCGGAATTTAAAGAAATTAGGATCTCTTTATGTAACGACCCGGATTTTTCCGATCGTTTTACACTTATAAGATTAATATTTACATAAATTAAAACTTACCAACATGATAAGCAATCTAAATTGTTGAGATTTATGATTTTGAAAAGAGTTTTACATAACGTTTAACCGTCTAGTTTGACCGATGATATCACGAACTATACAATATATGTTAATTATATGTTTGTGTATATATATGTATATATACATATTTAACATGATTTAAGGATGTTTAAATATCTCATTTTGTATTAATAACAATAAGTTATAAGTATATTTTGAAACTACTAACTTAAGCTTTCAAAACGATAACTATACGTAACGTTATTTGACATAAATACTTACGACCTATAATGTTTATACATATATCGTATATATAATGTATTTAATCACTTTTAAAGACTTAAATACATAAAACAATATAAGTATATTCACAAAAGATAGCTATATTTGAATCCTCATTCCATTTTTCACAAGATTTCTATACGTATATCTAGAGTATATGTACTCGTATCATACCTAGCTTCTATACGTATTTACTATTGGTATATACACATCAAATCACCACCAACCAGCCCTTGTTCATGCCTTATGTATAAGGTAACTACTTTTGTTATTTAGTATGACAATTTCACATGATTAAAAGATCTTTTCACAAAATTACAAATTTATACACCTTTTACACCACCATAAATACATGCATCCATTTTCAATTTTTGGAACATCATTTCTCTAGCTAAACACACACACTTACTAGCCTCATGTCTCTCTAAGAACTCCAGCAAAAATCCTCTCAAGAATCACCTTAAACACCACCATAAAAAGATCAACAAAAACACTACAAAAATACAACTTTCAATTCAAGTTTATGTCTTAAGTTGCTTCCAATCTTTCATCCAATTTCATCACTCTTTTGGTTCTAGGTTTTTACTCCTCTTTTACAGAAATCTTGTCCAAGTAACTTGAGGTAGTAACTTTGTTCATAACCTTATTCGATTCATATATATATATAGCTATCTTATTGTATGGTATACAATTTTAACAACAAAAACATAGTTTGAATGATTTCAAACTTGTTTGCAAACTAAATAGATCCTTCTAACTTAACTTTTAAAATACTTCAAGACCTGTAATATAACTTAAATATATGCTAATTTAACAAGGTATAACTTGGTTTTTCAAAGAATACCTTAAAAAACTGTTTTTATGACGTCGGAGTGCAACCGGGGGCTGTTTTGGGTTGGATAATTAAAAACCATCTTGAACTTTGAATTGGAGGTTTATATTCTGGAAAAATGATATTTCTTATGAATATGTTAACACATAAAAATTTCATGATTTAATTCATAGTATAAGTATTTTTAGAAAAATGGTCATTAAATGATGTTTTTGTAACAAAAATGATTAACTTCATAAGTTTCACCAAAATTTGACCTATGACCTATGATTTCGAATACAAACTAAGGTATTTACAGTTCATATTCTTAAAGAGGGACTCGATCCAAGGAAGTGGAAAGTTGAATCAACGAAAACGGAGTTGTAACGAAGAAATTATGACCAAAACAAAATCGGATATCCAAGACTAGTTTAGCCACGAAAATAATTGGAGAAAATTAAATAAATCACATCTTCCTAAAGTAACATGATATTTTATACATATGTACTCATAATTTAATTTTATATGGTTCAGGATCACCCGTAAACAATACGAGAAGATTAATCATAAGATCCCATGATTGTACGCAACACGTCATTTGACAACACCGGTACTTTATGTACGCAACACGTCATTTGACAACACCGGTACCATGGGTCAAGATTAATCTCGACCAATACATATACGATGGGGGTTTTATTTATTTCATTGGGGGTCTATTAAACAACTAAATATGAACCATTAAAATTGAATTACTAACATCGGACTGCTAACTACGGACTAAGGAATTATTAAAAGTATTAAAAGTATTATAAGTATATATATGTGACGATTGTTTAAAAAGAAAAGGTATTGATATATTATATATGGATAGGTTCGTGATATCAATCGGAGACCAAGTCAAAATTACATATCTTCAAGACAAAAGTGAGTATATAGTCCCACTTTTAAACTCTAAATATTTCGGGATGAGAATACATGTATTTTATGTTTTACGCTATGGACACAAGTAACTGAAAAATATATTCTACGTTGAGTTGTACCACTGGCATACTTCCCTGTAGCTTGGTAACTAATATTTACAGCGGTATTGTAAACGCGAATCCTGTTGATAGATCTATCGGGCCTGACAACCCCAACCGGACTGGACGACCAGTATTCAACGGTTGCACAGTACTTCGTTTCGTGACTACACCTTGGTACGGTGTAGTAAGATTTCATAATAAAGGGAATATGCGACGTGATTAAATGTTAAGTATGGTTACCAAGTGCTCAACCACTTAGAATATTTTTATTAAAATGTTTATATATGAAATCTTGTGTTCCATTGTTATAACGCTGCTAGCATCAAACCTATATATCTCACCAACTTTATGTTGACGTTTTAAAGCATGTTATTCTCAGGTATGAATTAAGTCTTCCGCTGTGCATTAGCTCATGTTAAGGATACTACTTGGGACCTTTTAAGCCATGATACAAAGACGTTGCATTCGAGTCATTGGAGTTCAATAGAGAATATAAATAAGTAAATGACAGATTAGGTCATTTGGATATTATGAAATGTTAGACGAAAATGTCAAATATTGATGTAATGATAGTTTGCCTTTTAAGAATAAATGCAACGTTTGTAAAATGTATCATATAGAGGTCAAGTACCTCGCAATGTTATCATATGTTATTGTATTCGTCCCTATGGATTGGGTCGGGTCGTCTCACTTTAATTAGATGAGGTAACTCGCTTCGATTGCTACGTCTGATATTTCCATTATAAATTTAAACTCTTCCGTTCCATTATTTTCATCAATCCTATACTTTCTTCCTCTATTCATACTTCCAAAATATCATGGAAATGCTTAATCCAGCTCTGGTTCTTGACCTTAAGTAAAGCGATCAGGACGTCTTAGTTTGTAGGTATGAAGTTCAAAAGAACATAACTAAGATTCTAAGTAGAAAGGAAAGGTAATAGCACGATTTGATTTTTCAAATTACCAGAATATCCGGGAAAGATAGAACTATCAAGAAAATATGTTCTTGATATGTTTAGAGGTTAAATAGAATGAAAGAGTTATGTAACATGGCACACGATGAGGGTATGATCTGTGAACCATCATTACGTTCCATTAGAAACTCAACTTGACTTACTGTAATATAATCACGTTGGCCAAGCATCATTATATTATACTAACTCATGCTTCAATTCCCAACACTACTCCAGAAACATTCATAATTTAAACTCAAATTTTACTAAAGGATAGAAACTAAAGCAGTTTCTTTTATAACGTATCATAGATAGCACGAGGAGATAGATAATTTTGGACAAAGATATTTATGAATGTATCTTTAGAAATATCGAGGATATTTATAATGAAAGATACGATGATATCTTAGAATTTCTAGAATATCTAAAATTAGAGGATGATGCAGAAATTTTTCCCCAAGGATTTAGAATAAGTATGAGCAAGGTATTCGCTAAAGGTTTCATCAGATACAGAATCATCTGGATTCTTTGAAGTAAATGTTTAGTGTCTGTGATTTATCCACAGCTTCATTCATAGTTTGTTCAATCCGTTTTCCAGTACCAATTTTCTATTGAGTGTTTCCAACACTCCATTCTTTATTATCAAATTTTTGGCCATTAAGACCATCTACAGTTTTGCTGCTTCATCAGCATTCGAAATTATCATAACTGAATCACCGGTTATCAATCCGAGGTGTTTTTAAGAGAATTGTGTTTTTAGATGATTAAACGCTGATTGTAATCGTTAAGATACAAAGGATGTTTAAGATGAAATCAAGTGGCAAACTTGAAGAAATGTTTAGTTGTAGAAGATGTAGCTTATTAACGATGTCTTAAATCAAAATGTGTTATAATTTATATTTCCTATTCTGTTAATGCTTTTTAATTGTCCATGTTTAGTCCAATATATAAACTCAGAATTTAAATTATCTAAGATCAGAATATGGTGAAGAAATTTTGTGTAGTTAATTAATTGGTTACTAATCAATTTTATTTTTATTAATTATTTTCTTCATTATGCAACTTGTCAAATCTTGACTTGAATTTTTATTGGCAGACACTCGTATATGAAATTTAATTGGAATGAAAATGGTTATTCTTTGGTGAACGAATATGTATATCTGTGGATGTAGATAGGATAGTAAATGACCGTTGAATCAAATTGGAAGAATGTACAGTGTAACTTATTAATGTGAAATCTAAATATTCCTCGGGTATTACCTACCCGTTAAAATATTTTCACCATTAACAGTTTGTATAAAAGAATTTTTAATTACAATCTGTATGAAAATATACTTACATATATATTTTCTTCAGATGTAATCGTGGATTTAATGAGTTAATATAATATTAAACTCATTTGATTTACCGTTAGAATTAGATTACATAATCTCTAAAACTTTAGAACCTACATAATCTCCATGTCGAGCGAAGATAATCGATGTAGAATGATGTGTAAAACGATGATAAAGTAGATAAAACGATACCTAGAACGATGATTATACTCTAGGTATAGAATGAGAGGTTAAGGCATGTGATGTTGAAACTTAGGTTATTGGTGGTACTGTTGGTGTCGGTGATGTTGCTGAATCTGGTAAGTTTTGCACCATATTCTCCAAATTGATCACTCGAGCGCGAACTTCGTTGACTACTTCTATTACGCCGGGATGATTGGCTGTTTGAACAAGTGGATGAATTAGGTTTGGAATTGTAGATATTATGTAATCATTGCGAGATATCTTGGCAATTAGGGTGAAAATGGTGTTTCGGATAGGTTTGCCGGTAAGTGATTCAGGTTCTTTGCCAAGAGGTGAATTTGGTTGGTGGAAAGGATCGCCTTTTTTTCGTCCCATTGATTAAGTCGACTACGAACTCATCCCCAATTCATCCAGAATTGATGATGGCTAATTTGTTGATCCATTCTGGATACACTGCTTTCGGAGTTCGAGTAGAAATTCATAACAGTATAGCTATCGAATCCGAGGAACTTGAACTGGTTACAGAATTCATCTTGCACGGTTAGATAAAGGATTCTCCATATGAAATGATTTTCAGATATCGGATGATATTCTAATTACATAGAATACCTATATATAGTACAGAAGATCCCGTAGATTACGGAGAAAATTAAGAAAACGTGTCAGATAAAGTCTAATGTGATGGAATATGAATTCGTCAGTACACCATCTATGCAATAATTGCAATATGACGTGCCGAGACTGAAAATGATAAGTAGATATTTTTCGACAAGGAATGGTAAGCAAAACTTTTGACATGCAGATCAGGTTCAAGTCTAGACTTATTAATTATTCTAACAACTACTAAGTCGAAGTCCAGACTCATTAATGCATCCTAACGACTATCTGTTAGACACACTAATGCAAGACCTGGTTCGCTAAGACCACCGCTCTGATACCACCTGTAGTGACCCGTCCTAATCCATCTGGACGAAGTCTTTAACAGCTGGTCCCATTGCGAGGTTCTGGCCTCTATATGCCATGAACGACTCCATGTAATATGAGCAAATGCACAGCGGAAGATTTCTTTCATACCTGAGAATAAACATGCTTTAAAGTGTCAACCAAAAGGTTGGTGAGTTCATAAGTTTATCATAAAACAATAAAATTCTGTAATTTTGATAGACCACAAGATTTAAATGTGCATGGTACAAATGGGCCCGAATTCTATACCCACCTGTAATGTATATGCGATATATTTTAAATACAGTACACCTTTCTCGTGTACGAAAACCTTTTTCATAAATCTTAGTAACCGTACACATATCTCGTGTACAAAATATCATACACATAACCTGTGTATAAAAATCATTCTCTCGATACATAACATTCACTTTGCGTTCATTGTTTGGCTTGGTAACCGACCTTAACATATAATGCGCATCAATAATATCCCCAAAAACAGAACATCTCGTTTGTATAATATATAAACTTCGAAGTACTAAACACCACGCCCACTAGCCCTTCCGTCTAGTGAACATTTTGGGTGGGGGTGTTAAACCCGGTAGCTACCTTTAGGATTCGCGTGAATTAGGGCCATACCCGATTCTAATTCTTAGGTTACCAAGCAATAATAATCAGTGGAAAAATATTCACATCAATTGGTGGCAATTATCATGTCCACATAATTCAATAATAATCCACAGAACTTCTGTCTGCATAATAATTCATTCGAGGAATGTTTTTCTTGTGTCTATCTCGTCAAACATTTATAAAATCATTTCATGTATTCGCAGTTCAAAAAATATATTTTAAAAGCATTTAATAAAGCAGATGTAAAAACAGCGCATGTATTCTCAATCCCAAAAATATAAAGAGTAAAAGGGAATCAAATGAACTCACACATATAAATATTGTAAAACAGTTATTAAAACTTTGCATGAATTCACAGTCCAAAAATGTAATGAGTAAAAAGGGAGCAAATGAACTCACTATACGATATTTTGTAGTAAAAATATGCATACGACGAAACTGAACAATGCAGGGTTGGCCTCGGATTCACGAACCTATATCATTTATATGTATATTAACATATATAATGCTAATCGAACAAATTCATATATATAATTATTAGTGTTATAATTGTTATTTTAATAATTTAAGTGTTTCATTATTAACTTAAATATATTTATATAAAAATTTATAAAGTATTAATATAGTCTTATTAAGTATATTTTTATATAATCAACTTTAATTGTAATAATAATAATATTAATTATAATATTGATAATAATAATAATAATATGGTTTTTATAAAAATAATAATACTTATAATAATAATAATAATAATAATAATAATAATAATAATAATAATAATAATAATAATAATAATAATAATAATAATAATAATAATAATAATAATAATAATAATAATAATAATAATAATAATGAGTAATAATAATAATGAGTAATAAGTAAACTACCTCAAAGGAGTATCTCCTAAAAAAATGCCCAAGTCCGAGGTTGAACCCGCGACATCCCGCTAACCCAATAATATCCTTAACCATTCTTCTATTTATTTATATCCTGACATAAATCGCTCATTAAACCTTTTAAGCCATAAAACCCTGTTTCCTCCTTCTTCTCCTTCTTTTTCTAAAAAGAAATGCCCCAGCCCGGGCTCGAACCCGTGACCTCTTGCTTAAACCCAATACCCCTTAACCATTACACTGTCCATTAATTTCTGATTTAAAACACAACGTAAATATCTTTAACCCGATATTGTCTGACTTCTTCTTCTTCATTAAACAAAAACCTAATTATAGAAATTAAAGGCCTACTGCCCAATTCAGATTCTGTAATTAAAATAAGGAAACTGTTTCATCAAATTCGTTAGGTTTGGAATCCAATATATATTCCCATCGTGAACCCCACGTCCCACTCACTAATATCATCATCATGCACTTTCATTTTTCATGAAACAAAATCATTATCATGATCTTATGTAATCGATCACCAATCCTTAAATCCATATCATCGTTATTAAACCATAAAAGAAACGGATATAGAAGTCTAGAAACGGTAACAGCAGCAAAACAGTAACCTTCTTATATCGATTATTGTTTCATCCTCATCTATGTACCATACCACCTATCTATATATTTTATATATCTTGTATCATATCATCATATATAATTATCACAGATGATGTGTGCGAGGTGGTGTATAAAATAGTAGTATTTTTGCTACAAAATACTATTAAATACGATACAATTTTACACAAGTGATTTATTTATTTATAGAGTGGATATACCTAAACCTTGCTACAACACTTATAGGCAGTGTACCTAATCGTACAGTAGTGTAGTTTTTAGTAAGTCAGGTTCGTCCACAGGGAACTCTAGCCAAGTTTAACGCTATATTAGTTTTAACTTATAATTGTAAAAATACAAAATTATATATAAGTAGTATTATTATTATAAAGGGGATTTTTACCGTTTAATGACCGGTTTGTCGATTTTAAAACTTTAGTCGCAGTTAAAACCTAATGTAAAATATTAAAAATAAATATAACTTAATTTTAAGCGTAAAGTAAATAACGATAATGAAATTGTGATAAATAAAAATACGATAAAATTGCGATAATTAAAGAGTACGATAATTAAAAATGCAATTAAATAAAATGACAATAAATAAAAGTGCGATAATTAAAAGTGCAATTAAATATGAAATATATAAATTATGCTTATTTTAAACTTCCGTAATCATGATGTTCGACGTGTTGTTTTTAGTTTATTCCCATGGGTTAATTGTTCTTTGTCCTGGTTTATTTGATATGTCCATACGGATTTGTCCATAATAGTCCATCAGTCATAATCATAAAATGCGGAAGTCTTCGTCAAATTATTCTTATTCCCGAAGTCAAATATTCCAACTAATTGGGGATTCGAATTGTAACAAGGTCTTAAACTCTTAATACTTTGTTTAATGAATACACCAGGTTATCGACTGCGTGTAGTCCAAGGTTTTACTACTTTGTTAACAATTACACCAATTATCCTTGAATGTAATCCACCCCTGTTTCAACAAGTCTATTATGAAATGTCCCGTTCTTATTGATTAAAAACGTTCCATATTAATTGATTTCGTTGCGAGGTTTTGACCTCTATATGAGACGTTTTTCAAAGACTGCATTCATTTTTAAAACAAACCATAACCTTTATTTCATAAATAAAGGTTTAAAAAGCTTTACGTAGATTATCAAATAATGATAATCTAAAATATCCTGTTTACACACGACCATTACATAATGGTTTACAATACAAATATGTTACATCGAAATCAGTTTCTTGAATGCAGTTTTTACACAATATCATACAAACATGGACTCCAAATCTTGTCCTTATTTTAGTATGCAACAGCGGAAGCTCTTAATATTCACCTGAGAATAAACATGCTTTAAACGTCAACAAAAATGTTGGTGAGTTATAGGTTTAACCTATATATATCAAATCGTAACAATAGACCACAAGATTTCATATTTCAATACACATCTCATACATAGAGATAAAAATCATTCATATGGTGAACACCTGGTAACCGACATTAACAAGATGCATATATAAGAATATCCCCATCATTCCGGGACACCCTTCGGATATGATATAAATTTCGAAGTACTAAAGCATCCGGTACTTTGGATGGGGTTTGTTAGGCCCAATAGATCTATCTTTAGGATTCGTGTCAATTAGGGTGTTTGTTCCCTAATTCTTAGATTACCAGACTTAATAAAAAGGGGCATATTCGATTTCGATAATTCAACCATAGAATGTTGTTTCACGTACTTGTGTCTATTTTGTAAATTATTTATAAAACCTGCATGTATTCTCATCCCAAAAATATTAGATTTTAAAAGTGGGACTATAACTCACTTTCACAGATTTTTACTTCGTCGGGAAGTAAGACTTGGCCACTGGTTGATTCACGAACCTATAACAATATATACATATATATCAAAGTATGTTCAAAATATATTTACAACACTTTTAATATATTTTGATGTTTTAAGTTTATTAAGTCAGCTGTCCTCGTTAGTAACCTACAACTAGTTGTCCACAGTTAGATGTACAGAAATAAATCGATAAATATTATCTTGAATCAATCCACGACCCAGTGTATACGTATCTCAGTATTGATCACAACTCAAACTATATATATTTTGGAATCAACCTCAACCCTGTATAGCTAACTCCAACATTCACATATAGAGTGTCTATGGTTGTTCCGAAATATATATAGATGTGTCGACATGATAGGTCGAAACATTGTATACGTGTCTATGGTATCTCAAGATTACATAGTATACAATACAAGTTGATTAAGTTATGGTTGGAATAGATTTGTTACCAATTTTCACGTAGCTAAAATGAGAAAAATTATCCAATCTTGTTTTACCCATAACTTCTTCATTTTAAATCCGTTTTGAGTGAATCAAATTGCTATGGTTTCATATTGAACTCTATTTTATGAATCTAAACAGAAAAAGTATAGGTTTATTGTCGGAAAAATAAGTTACAAGTCATTTTTGTAAAGGTAGTCATTTCAGTCGAAAGAACGACGTCTAGATGACCATTTTAGAAAACATACTTCCACTTTGAGTTTAACCATAATTTTTGGATATAGTTTCATGTTCATAATAAAAATCATTTTCTCAGAATAAAAACTTTTAAATCAAAGTTTATCATAGTTTTTAATTAACTAACCCAAAACAGCCCGCGGTGTTACTACGACGGCGTAAATCCGGTTTTACGGTGTTTTTTCGTGTTTCCAGGTTTTAAATCATTAAGTTAGCATATCATATAGATATAGAACATGTGTTTAGTTAATTTTAAAAGTCAAGTTAGAAGGATTAACTTTTGTTTGCGAACAAGTTTAGAATTAACTAAACTATGTTCTAGTGATTACGAGTTTAAACCTTCGAATAAGATAGTTTTATATATATGAATCGAATGATGTTATGAACATCATTACTACCTCAAGTTTAGTAGGTAAACCTACTGAAAGTGACCAGAAATGATCTAGCTTCAAAGGATCTTGGATGGCTTGAAAGTTCTTGAAGTAGGATCATGACACAAAAACAAGTTCAAGTAAGATTTTTACTCGAATTAAGATAGTTTATAGTTATAGAAATTGAATCAAAGTTTGAATATGAATATTACCTTGAATAAGAAAGATAACCTACTGTATATAACAAAGGTTTCTTGATCTTAGATGATTACTTGGAATGGATTAGAAAGCTTGGAAGTAAATTAGTAAACTTGAAGGGATTTTTGAAGTGTTCTTGAAGTGTTCTTCCTATGATGATTATAGCTTGATTCTTGAAGTGATTTTTGATGAAGATGATGATTAACTACTGGAAAAATACGTTCATAATAGTGTGTGTGTGTTGAGAGAGAATTAGAAAGAGAATTGGAAGTGAAATGGAGTGAATGATGAGTGGTAATTGGTGAGTGGTGAGTGGGGTTAAAAGGAGTTCTAGTTAGTTGACTAGCTCATGGTAGAAGTTAAAATTGATTAGTCATACATGATATAATCAAGAGTGGAATCCCATGCTAGTTCCTATTGGTATATACCCATAGTAAGTACGTTTTGAAGCTGTGTATAATACGGGTAAGAATATGACTAGAATTCTTGATGAAAGAAAAGAATGGGAAAGTAACTGTAACCATTTTCGTTAAGTATGAGTGTTTTGATATATGTCTTGAAGTCTTCCAAAAGTATTTTAATACATCTAAATACACTACATGTATATACATTTTAACTGAGTCGTTAAGTCATCGTTAGTCGTTACATGTAAGTGTTGTTTTGAAACCTTTAAGTTAACGATCTCAATTAATGTTGTTAACCCATTGTTTATTATATCTAATGAGATGTTAAATTATTATATTATCATGATATTATGATATATTAATATATCTTAATATGATATATATACATTTAAATGTCGTTACAACGATAATCGTTACATATATGTCTCGTTTCGAAATCCTTAAGTTAGTAGTCTTGTTTATATGTATATAACTCATTGTTAATATACTTATGGAGATACTTACTTATCATAATCTCATGTTAACCATATGTATATCCATATATATATATATCGTCATGTCGTTTTTACAAGTTTTAACGTTCGTGAATCGCCGGTCAACTTGGGTGGTCAATTGTCTATATGAAACATATTTCAATTAATCAAGTCTTAACAAGTTTGATTGCTTAACATGTTGGAAACATTTAATCATGTAAATATCAATCTTAATTAATATATATAAACATGGAAAAGTTCGGGTCACTACAGTACCTACCCGTTAAATAAATTTCGTCCCGAAATTTTAAGCTGTTGAAGGTGTTGACGAATCTTCTGGAAATAGATGCGGGTATTTCTTCTTCATCTGATCTTCACGCTCCCAGGTGTACTCGGGTCCTCTACGAGCATTCCATCGAACCTTAACAATTGGTATCTTGTTTTGCTTAAGTCTTTTAACCTCACGATCCATTATTTCGACGGGTTCTTCGATGAATTGAAGTTTTTCGTTGATTTGGATTTCATCTAACGGAATAGTGAGATCTTCTTTAGCAAAACATTTCTTCAAATTCGAGACGTGAAAAGTGTTATGTACAGCCGCGAGTTGTTGAGGTAACTCAAGTCGGTAAGCTACTGGTCCGACACGATCAATAATCTTGAATGGTCCAATATACCTTGGATTTAATTTCCCTCGTTTACCAAATCGAACTACGCCTTTCCAAGGTGCAACTTTAAGCATGACCATCTCTCCAATTTCAAATTCTATATCTTTTCTTTTAATGTCAGCGTAGCTCTTTTGTCGACTTTGGGCGGTTTTCAACCGTTGTTGAATTTGGATGATCTTCTCGGTAGTTTCTTGTATAATCTCCGGACCCGTAATCTGTCTATCCCCCACTTCACTCCAACAAATCGGAGACCTGCACTTTCTACCATAAAGTGCTTCAAACGGCGCCATCTCAATGCTTGAATGGTAGCTGTTGTTGTAGGAAAATTCTGCTAACGGTAGATGTCGATCCCAACTGTTTCCGAAATCAATAACACATGCTCGTAGCATGTCTTCAAGCGTTTGTATCGTCCTTTCGCTCTGACCATCAGTTTGTGGATGATAGGCAGTACTCATGTCTAGACGAGTTCCTAATGCTTGCTGTAATGTCTGCCAGAATCTTGAAATAAATCTGCCATCCCTATCAGAGATAATAGAGATTGGTATTCCATATCTGGAGACGACTTCCTTCAAATACAGTCGTGCTAATTTCTCCATCTTGTCATCTTCTATTATTGGCAGGAAGTGTGCTGATTTGGTGAGACGATCAACTATTACCCAAATAGTATCAAAACCACTTGCAGTCCTTGGCAATTTAGTGATGAAATCCATGGTAATGTTTTCCCATTTCCATTCCGGGATTTTGAGTTGTTGAAGTAGACCTGATGGTTTCTGATGCTCAGCTTTGACCTTAGAACACGTCAAACATTCTCCTACGTATTTAGCAACACCGGCTTTCATACCTGGCCACCAAAAATGTTTCTTGAGATCCTTGTACATCTTCCCCGTTCCAGGATGTATTGAGTATCTGGTTTTATGAGCTTCTCTAAGTACCATTTCTCTCATATCTCCAAATTTTGGTACCCAAATCCTTTTAGCCCTATACCGGGTTCCGTCTTCCCGAATATTAAGATGCTTCTCCGATCCTTTGGGTATTTCATCCTTTAAATTTCCCTCTTTTAAAACTTCTTGTTGCGCCTCCTTTATTTGAGTAGTAAGGTTATTATGAATCATTATATTCATAGATTTTACTCTAATGGGTTCTCTGTCCTTCCTGCTCAAGGCATCGGCTACCACATTTGCCTTCCCCGGGTGGTAACGAATCTCAAAGTCGTAATCATTCAACAATTCAATCCACCTACGCTGCCTCATATTCAGTTGTTTCTGATTAAATATGTGTTGAAGACTTTTGTGGTCGGTATATATAATACTTTTGACCCCATATAAGTAGTGCCTCCAAGTCTTTAATGCAAAAACAACCGCGCCTAATTCCAAATCATGCGTCGTATAATTTTGTTCGTGAATCTTCAATTGTCTAGACGCATAAGCAATCACCTTCGTTCGTTGCATTAATACACAACCGAGACCTTGCTTTGATGCGTTACAATAAATCACAAAATCATCATTCCCTTCAGGCAACGACAATATAGGTGCCGTAGTTAGCTTTTTCTTCAATAACTGAAACGCTTTCTCTTGTTCATCATTCCATTCAAATTTCTTCCCTTTATGCGTTAATGCAGTCAAGGGTTTTGCTATTCTGGAAAAGTCTTGGATGAACCTTCTGTAGTAACCAGCTAGTCCTAAAAACTGGCGTATGTGTTTCGGAGTTTTCGGGGTTTCCCACTTTTCAACAGTTTCTATCTTTGCCGGATCCACCTTAATACCTTTTTTGTTCACTATGTGACCGAGGAATTGAACTTCTTCCAACTAAAATGCACACTTTGAAAATTTAGCGTACAATTCTTCCTTCCTCAATACTTCTAACACCTTTCCCAAATGTTCACCGTGTTCTTGGTCATTCTTAGAGTAAATAAGTATGTCATCAATGAAAACAATGACAAACTTGTCAAGGTATGGTTCACACACTCGGTTCATAAGGTCCATGAACACAGCTGGTGCATTAGTTAAACCAAATGGCATGACCATAAACTCGTAATGACCGTAACGTGTTCTGAAAGCAGTCTTTGGAATATCATCTTCTTTCACCCGCATTTGATGATACCCGGAACGTAAGTCAATCTTTGAATAAACAGACGAGCCTTGTAGTTGATCAAATAAGTCGTCGATTCTCGGTAGTGGGTAGCGGTTCTTGATGGTAAGTTTGTTCAACTCTCGGTAGTCGATACACAACCTGAATGTACCATCTTTCTTCTTGACAAACAAAACAGGAGCTCCCCACGGTGATGTGCTTGGTCGAATGAAACCACGCTCTAAAAGTTCTTGTAATTGGCTTTGCAGTTCTTTCATCTCGCTGGGTGCGAGTCTGTAAGGAGCACGAGCTATTGGTGCAGCTCCTGGTACAAGATCTATTTGAAATTCAACGGATCGATGTGGGGGTAATCCCGGTAATTCTTTCGGAAATACATCGGGAAATTCTTTTGCGACGGGAACATCATTGATGCTCTTTTCTTCAGTTTGTACTTTCTCGACGTATGCTAGAACAGCATAGCAACCTTTTCTTATTAGTTTTTGTGCCTACAAATTACTAATAAGATGTAGCTTCGTGTTGCCCTTTTCTCCGTACACCATTAAGGGTTTTCCTTTTATAATGCGAATTGCATTTTTGTAACAAACGATCTCTGCTTTCACTTCTTTCAACCAGTCCATACCGATTGTCACATCAAAACTCCCTAACTCTACTGGTATCAAGTCAATCTTAAATGTTTCGCTAACCAGTTTAATTTCTCGATTCCGACATATATTATCTGCTGAAATTAATTTACCATTTGCTAATTCGAGTAAAAATTTACTATCCAAAGGCGTCAATGGACAACTTAATTTAGCACAAAAATCTCTACTCATATAGCTTCTATCCGCACCCGAATCAAATAAAACGTAAGCAGATTTATTGTCAATAAGAAACGTACCCGTAACAAGCTCCGGGTCTTCCTGTGCCTCTGCCGCATTAATATTGAAAACTCTTCCGCGGCCTTGTCCATTCGTGTTCTCCTGGTTCGGGCAATTTCTAATAATGTGGCCTGGTTTTCCACATTTATAACAAACTACATTGGCATAACTTGCTCCGACACTACTTGCTCCGCCATTACTCGTTCCGACACCATTTGTTCCTTTCGTTCTATTAACCCCTGGTCCGTAGACCTCACACTTCGCCGCGCTATGACCATTTCTTTTACACTTGTTGCAAAATTTGGTGCAGAACCCCGAGTGATACTTTTCACACCTTTGGCATAGCTGCTTCTGATTGTTGTTGTTGTTGCGGTTATTATTGTTGTTGGGATGATTGTTGTAGTTGCTGTTGTTGTTGTTGTTGTTGTTGTTGGGCCGTTTGTTGTAGTTGCGATTGATGTTGCGATTGTTGGGATAATTGTTGCGATTATTGTTGTAAATGCTGTTGTTGTTGTATTGGTGATTCTTATCACCGTTTTCCTCCTACTTTCTTTTGACTTGCTTCACATTGGCCTCTTCAGCAGTCTGTTCTTTAATTCTTTCTTCAATCTGGTTCACTAGTTTGTGAGCCATTCTACATGCCTGTTGTATGGAGGCGGGCTCGTGTGAACTTATATCTTCTTGGATTCTTTCCGGTAATCCTTTCACAAATGCATCGATCTTCTCTTCCTCATCTTCGAATGCTCCCGGACACAATAGGCACAATTCTGTGAATCGTCTTTCGTACGTGGTAATATCAAATCCTTGGGTTCGTAACCCTCTAAGTTCTGTCTTGAGCTTATTGACCTCGGTTCTGGGACGGTACTTCTCGTTCATCAAGTGCTTGAATGCTGACCACGGTAGTGCGTACGCATCGTCTTGTCCCACTTGCTCTAGATAGGTATTCCACCATGTTAACGCAGAACCTGTGAAGGTATGCGTAGCGTACTTCACTTTATCCTCTTCAGTACACTTACTTATGGAAAACACCGATTCGACCTTCTCGGTCCACCGTTTCAATCCGATCGGTCCTTCGATTCCATCAAATTCCAAAGGTTTGCAGGCAGTGAATTCTTTGTAGGTGCATCCTACACGATTTCCTGTACTGCTAGATCCAAGGTTATTGTTGGTATGTAGCGCAGCCTGTACTGCGGCTATGTTTGAAGCTAGAAAAGTACGGAATTCCTCTTCATTCATATTCACGGTGTGTCGAGTAGTCGGTGCCATTTCCTTCAAAATAGTCAAATGGAACAAGTTAATCATACAGAATATTAAGAGTAGTTAATAGTATTTCGTAGCATAATATGAACTCATTTATAAAAGCTTTTTCTTCATATTAGCGTTTTATAAGTTTAAATTCGGGTAGTACCTACCCGTTAAGTTCATACTTAGTAGCTAATATACAATTCAATTACTACAATTCTATATGAAAAACTGATTATAATAATATTTCGCGTTCAAACTTTTATACAATATTTTACAAATTTACAATACCGCTTATTTTACATAAAGCATGAAATATAGCACACAATAACTTTGATACAAGATAGTTGTGAAGATAATTCTTGCTAGTACACAAGTCGTTCAGCAAAGGCAATAAAGACACGTAATTCATACGTCCAGAAACAAGTCATGCATTCTGGTTTTACTAGGACTACTTCCCATCCTTGGTCTTGTGGAACATAACCGTTATGGCCGTTGAAAAGACAGCGTGTTGTAACGTCGTCAAAGAGACGAGGGTTACGTAATGACCAACAGTCTCGTAATAACCTAAAAACCTCATTTCTTACCCCAATTACCGACTCCGTCACTTGTGGGAACATTTTGTTTAATAGTTGTAGCCCGATGTTCTTTTTCTCACTTTGGTGAGAAGCGAACATTACTAACCCGTAAGCATAACATGCTTCTTTATGTTGCATGTTAGCCGCTTTTTCTAAATCATGAATTCCTATATTCGGATACATTGAGTCAAAATAATTTCTTAACCCGTTGCGTAAAATAGCATTTGGGTTCCCCGCAATATATGCGTCAAAGTAAACACATCGTAACTTATGGGTTTCCCAATGTGATATCCCCCATCTTTCAAACGAAAGTCTCTTATAAACCAAGACATTCTTGGAACGTTCTTCGAATGTCTTACAAACTGATTTCGCCTTAAATAGTTGTGCCGAGGAATTCTGACCGACTCTAGACAAGATTTCATCAATCATGTCTCCGGGTAGGTCTCTTAAAATATTGGGTTGTCTATCCATTTTGTGTTTTTATACTGTAAAATAGACAAGAGTTAGATTCATAAAAAAAATACTTATTAATACAAGCAATTTTTACATATATCATAAAGCATAAGCACACTATATTACATATATTACACCACACGAATACAACTATCTTATTCCAACTCGCTTATTTCTTCTTCTTCGGTTTTAGTTCGTTTTGCCAAGTTTCTAGGGATATATGATGTTCCCCTAATACGAGCCGTCGTTTTCCACATTGGTTTAGAAAAACCTGGTGGTTTAGAGGTTCCCGGGTCATTATTACAACTTAAGGACTTCGGGGGTTGACGATACATATAAAGTTCATCGGGGTTGGAATTAGATTTCTCTATTTTTATGCCCTTTCCCTTATTATTTTCTTTTTGCCTTTTTAATTTCAGTTGGGGTAATTTCTATAACATCATCAGAATTCTCGTCAGAATCCGATTCATCGGAGAATTGGTAATCCTCCCAATATTTTGCTTCCTTAGCGGAAACACCATTGACCATAATTAACCTTGGTCAGTTGGTTGAGGATTTTCTTTTACTTAACCGTTTTATTATTTCCCCCACCGGTTCTATTTCTTCATCCGGTTCCGATTCTTCTTCCGGTTCCGATTCTTCTTCTGGTTCCAACTCTTCTTCCGGTTCCTCTTCGGGAACTTGTGAATCAGTCCACGAATCATTCCAATTTACATTTGACTCTTCATTATTATTAGGTGAGTCAATGGGACTTGTTCTAGAGGTAGACATCTATCACATAATATCAAACACGTTAAGAGATTAATATATCACATAATATTCACATGTTAAAAATATATAGTTTCCAACAAAATTTGTTAAGCAATCATTTTTCAAGTAAACACGGTCGAAGTCCAGACTCACTAATGCATCCTAACAAACTCGATAAGACACACTAATGCAAAATTCTGGTTCTCTAAGACCAACGCTCTGATACAAACTGAAATTTCCCGTTCTTATTGATTAAAAACGTTCCATATTAATTGATTTCGTTGCGAGGTTTTGACCTCTATATGAGACGTTTTTCAAAGACTGCATTCATTTTTAAAACAAACCATAACCTTTATTTCATAAATAAAGGTTTAAAAAGCTTTACGTAGATTATCAAATAATGATAATCTAAAATATTCTGTTTACACACGACCATTACATAATGGTTTACAATACAAATATGTTACATCGAAATCAGTTTCTTGAATGCAGTTTTTACACAATATCATACAAACATGGACTCCAAATCTTGTCCTTATTTTAGTATGCAACAGCGGAAGCTCTTAATATTCACCTGAGAATAAACATGCTTTAAACGTCAACAAAAATGTTGGTGAGTTATAGGTTTAACCTATATATATCAAATCGTAACAATAGACCACAAGATTTCATATTTCAATACACATCCCATACATAGAGATAAAAATCATTCATATGGTGAACACCTGGTAACCGACATTAACAAGATGCATATATAAGAATATCCCCATCATTTCGGGACACCCTTCGGATATGATATAAATTTCGAAGTACTAAAGCATCCGGTACTTTGGATGGGGTTTGTTAGGCCCAATAGATCTATCTTTAGGATTCGTGTCAATTAGGGTGTCTGTTCTCTAATTCTTAGATTACCAGACTTAATAAAAAGGGGCATATTCGATTTCGATAATTCAACCATAGAATGTAGTTTCACGTACTTGTGTCTATTTTGTAAATTATTTATAAAACCTGCATGTATTCTCATCCCAAAAATATTAGATTTTAAAAGTGGGACTATAACTCACTTTCACAGATTTTTACTTCGTCGGAAAGTAAGACTTGGTCACTGGTTGATTCACGAACCTATAACAATATATACATATATATCAAAGTATGTTCAAAATATATTTACAACACTTTTAATATATTTTGATGTTTTAAGTTTATTAAGTCAGCTGTCCTCGTTAGTAACCTACAACTAGTTGTCCACAGTTAGATGTACAGAAATAAATCGATAAATATTATCTTGAATCAATCCACGACCCAGTGTATACGTATCTCAGTATTGATCACAACTCAAACTATATATATTTTGGAATCAACCTCAACCCTGTATAGCTAACTCCAACATTCACATATAGAGTGTCTATGGTTGTTCCGAAATATATATAGATGTGTCGACATGATAGGTCGAAACATTGTATACGTGTCTATGGTATCTCAAGATTACATAATATACAATACAAGTTGATTAAGTTATGGTTGGAATAGATTTGTTACCAATTTTCACGTAGCTAAAATGAGAAAAATTATCCAATCTTGTTTTACCCATAACTTCTTCATTTTAAATCCGTTTTGAGTGAATCAAATTGCTATGGTTTCATATTGAACTCTATTTTATGAATCTAAACAAAAAAAGTATAGGTTTATAGTCGGAAAAATAAGTTACAAGTCGTTTTTTTAAAGGTAGTCATTTCAGTCGAAAGAACGACGTCTAGATGACCATTTTAGAAAGCATACTTCCACTTTGAGTTTAACCATAATTTTTGGATATAGTTTCATGTTCATAATAAAAATCATTTTCTCAGAATAACAACTTTTAAATCAAAGTTTATCATAGTTTTTAATTAACTAACCCAAAACAGCCCGCGGTGTTACTACGACGGCGTAAATCCGGTTTTACGGTGTTTTTTCGTGTTTCCAGGTTTTAAATCATTAAGTTAGCATATCATATAGATATAGAACATGTGTTTAGTTAATTTTAAAAGTCAAGTTAGAAGGATTAACTTTTGTTTGCGAACAAGTTTAGAATTAACTAAACTATGTTCTAGTGATTACGAGTTTAAAACTTCGAATAAGATAGTTTTATATATATGAATCGAATGATGTTATGAACATCATTACTACCTCAAGTTTAGTAGGTAAACCTACTAGAAGTGACCAGAAATGATCTAGCTTCAAAGGATCTTGGATGGCTTGAAAGTTCTTGAAGTAGGATCATGACACAAAAACAAGTTCAAGTAAGATTTTTACTCGAATTAAGATAGTTTATAGTTATAGAAATTGAATCAAAGTTTGAATATGAATATTACCTTGAATAAGAAAGATAACCTACTGTATATAACAAAGGTTTCTTGATCTTAGATAATTACTTGGAATGGATTAGAAAGCTTGGAAGTAAATTAGTAAACTTGAAGGGATTTTTGAAGTGTTCTTGAAGTGTTCTTCCTATGATGATTATAGCTTGATTCTTGAAGTGATTTTTGATGAAGATGATGATTAACTACTGGAAAAATACGTTCATAATAGTGTGTGTGTGTTGAGAGAGAATTAGAAAGAGAATTGGAAGTGAAATGGAGTGAATGATGAGTGGTAATTGGTGAGTGGTGAGTGGGGTTAAAAGGAGTTCTAGTTAGTTGACTAGCTCATGGTAGAAGTTAAAATTGATTAGTCATACATGACATAATCAAGAGTGGAATCCCATGCTAGTTCCTATTGGTATATACCTATAGTAAGTACGTTTTGAAGCTGTGTATAATACGGGTAAGAATACGACTAGAATTCTTGATGAAAGAAAAGAATGGGAAAGTAACTGTAACCATTTTCGTTAAGTATGAGTGTTTTGATATATGTCTTGAAGTCTTCCAAAAGTATTTTAATACATCTAAATACACTACATGTATATACATTTTAACTGAGTCGTTAAGTCATCGTTAGTCGTTACATGTAAGTGTTGTTTTGAAACCTTTAAGTTAACGATCTCAATTAATGTTGTTAACCCATTGTTTATTATATCTAATGAGATGTTAAATTATTATATTATCATGATATTATGATATATTAATATATCTTAATATGATATATATACATTTAAATGTCGTTACAACGATAATCGTTACATATATGTCTTGTTTCGAAATCCTTAAGTTAGTAGTCTTGTTTATATGTATATAACTCATTGTTAATATACTTATGGAGATACTTACTTATCATAATCTCATGTTAACCATATGTATATCCATATATATATCGTCATGTCGTTTTTACAAGTTTTAACGTTCGTGAATCGCCGGTCAACTTGGGTGGTCAATTGTCTATATGAAACATATTTCAATTAATCAAGTCTTAACAAGTTTGATTGCTTAACATGTTGGAAACATTTAATCATGTAAATATCAATCTCAATTAATATATATAAACATGGAAAAGTTCGGGTCACTACATATTAACTATTAATCCAGTTCCGTATCCGGTAAAATGAACAATTATTGGTATTTATATATATCCTACCCACCGTGCCCAGTCAAGCGTAAGTGGTTATACATAAATACGTCAAAGTATAAGTCTATATATTAAATTAACGAGGTATCATTTAGTTAATATAAAGCTCATTAATAGCCCATAGTCTAATTTCCACAAGTGTCGTTCTTTTATCCAAACCCCAATTATGGTCCAAAGCCCAATTACCCAATCTTTAATATTTTAGCCCAACATCATGATTACTTCGTCTTAAATAAGCATAATAATAACTTAGCTACGAGACATTAAATTAAAAAGGTTGAACATAACTTACAATGATTAAAAATAGCGGAGCGTTACACGGACAGAATTTCGACTTACACCCTTACAACATTTGCTAACATACCCTTATTATTAGAATTTAAAATTAAAATTAAAATTAAAATTATAATATAAATATAAATATATATACGTTGATAGATATGAAGAGAAAAAGAAGATATAGATGTCTAAAATTATCACCAAACTGCGAAATTTATAGGACCTGAGCTGAAAAAGTGTGCCATGCGATCGCATGGCTTTTGTGCCTCCAGGCCATGCGATCGCATGGAGGTAGGTACCAGCTCACATTTTTTTGTTCACAAGCTTGTCGACGTTTTAATAAATAAATATAATATATAAATAATTATAAGAATTATTTAAATATTATATTATATTTATTTGCATAGCTGATTTGTAATTTTTAGTCCGTTGCGTCGAGCATTGAGAGTTGACTCTGGATCCGGTTCTGGATTTTCGAACGTCCTTGCGTACAATTTAATATCTTGTATTTTGCGTTTCGCGTCTTGTACTCTTGTAATTTTGAGACGTTTCTCATCAATAATTTGAACCACTTTAATTGTACTTTGTACTTTTGAGCTTTTTGGTCGTTTGCGTCTTCAATTCTTCGAATCTGTCTTTTGTCTTCACCTTCTATTATTTAAACGAATATTACTTGTAAATAGAACAATTGCAACTAAAAGCTTGTCTTTCTTGAGGGATAATGCTATGAAATATATGTTCGTTTTTAGCATTATCAACAGAATTACTATCATTATCTATCATCTTCTTCGTTACATCATCACGTACATCGCTATGATCTTCTCATCTTCCTCATCATAATACATGGTTACTATCACCAATAATAATACGGTTTTTAATAGAAAAAGAACTCGATGGCCCATCAATCACTTAACAGCCGATTTATTATTTTTTTTTTCTTTACAAAACAAGTGGGGTTACTTGCTTTTAAATTGTTGGCCATCAAGCTTAGGTTCGTCCCACCATAACTGCTACCAAAACTTGGTCCACGACCACCACTAATCACATTTATTTACACGTAATATGTATGAATGAGTTGAGCACTAGTGTTTGTTGACCCACCACAAGAAAAAAAAAGAACAGGTAAGTATCACCCCACAATACCACTAATTGCTTGGTCAACACAATTTAAATATGTGAACTAACTAATCCACTTACTTGGTTTCAATTTTCTTTGATGATCAAGTGGGATTATTCACATGGTAGTTGTCGGTTAAATAGCAAATGAGAGAGAACGTGCCTTATAAATTAGAGTACTAGTTAGAATTAGATACAATATTTGCGAAGAGTAATACAGCAGTTTTTGATGATTTTTGTTGGTATCATTCGAACAGAAATCGTAAAAGAAAGGTTTTTACAACAAAAATTTTTGATAGCTCTAAGAAATAATGATGGTTTCTGTGTGGATTAAATGGTGGCGGTTTGGGTTTGATTTGGGGTGGTGATAAAGTCCAAAGGTGATGATGGAGTTCAAAGTGTTCGAGTGTGATGGTCGATCAAGAAATGAGAATGGTGTTATTTTTGCTTCGTTGATGATTGGATGGTTGCCAAGGTGTTAGTGATTTAACGAGGAAGAAAGTGGTGGCAAGGTGGCGTTTGTTGAAGAAAAAGAACAATCGAAGATGGCACCCGTAACACAAGAGGTGATGATTTGGTTTTTGTATCTCTTTTCTATATGTATATGTAATTATATATATATTGTAACATCCCAACCCGTTAACCAACCAAAAACGTGAAATAAAAAAAAAATAAACAGTTCTGCCCAGGCAAGGGTACCTATTACATTAGGCACATAGTCAATCACACAATCGAATTGGTCAACCTACTCACTCACCAAACTAGCGTCATTTTGACCCTTGGTGCAATTTCGACCCATTTGCACATTTAAAGCCAAGATTAGGTCAACTTCGCCAAAACCCTAACGCTAGCCCATTATGGTCTTAATACACTTTATAATCACATGTTTAGTGTGTTTTCATACTCATTTAACAA